>NC_084549.2:32570000-32800000 GCF_033978685.3 Nerophis lumbriciformis
TTATAGGCATAGATTAACTTGTTTAGGGAGTCTTTCCAATTTGTCTTCTGTCTGTCAGTAAGGGTTCTTAACATCTGTACCAAAGTTCGATTAAATCGTTCAACTTGTCCATTTCCTTTAGGATGATATGGAGTTGTTCGTGAGCCAAGAACACCACAATTTTTCTTCAGCCGAGCAAGAGCTGATTTTCAAATTCACCACCTTGATCATGGTGTATTCGTGCAGGTAGTCCAAACTTGAGAGCATAGTCATTGAAAATTCTATCAGCAACTGTTTTGGCTGACTTAGAGGTGGTGGCATAAGCCTGCGCAAAGCGTGTGAAATTATCTACGACTACCAATATGTATTCATAGCCACCTTTGCATTTGTCTAAGTGGAGAACATCTATCGAGGACTATTTCTAAGGGCTGGGTAGTTAAAATGCTGGTCAGAGGTGCCCTTTGTTTTTTGCATGGTGCTTTTTGTTTCAAAAAAGTACATGTCCTGGCTACATAATGTTCAATTTCTTTTTGCATGTACAGCCAGAAAAATATGTCTCTGATTAATGATGTTGTTTGATCATTGATTGCCCATTTCGTCATGCAACTCTTTCAGGCCAGTGGACTTATAGACCTCGGTAACACAAGCTGTGTCTTATTTGCTGTCTTTCTCTGAAGAACTCCCTGTTTGTCAATGTGAAGTCTATCCCATTCATGCAACAAGCTCTTGCTTTGCAAACTGATAGCACCAAGTTCAGGCCCTGGTGGCTTCCTGTCTTTCACTTTCCATTGCATTACTGGACCAATGTTTTTGTCGTTTTGATGCGCTTCTCTTATTTCTGCAGCCGACAGTGTTTTGTAGCGCTCCCCACTTATGGCTGTGCACTGGGGAGGGCTAGATACTGAACAGGTCCATTAGGAGCTGGAGTCTTGAGTCTCAATAGCTTGGGTTGTCGGTGCAATACAGTCTGGTGTCAATTCCTCAGTACATTGTTCCATCATTTCTTCGATATTTAGTGGCATACGTGACAGACTGTCTGTGTTGACATCTGCTTTACCTGGGCGGTATCGAATAGTAAAGTGGAAGTCCGTAAGCTCTGCCACCCATCGGTACCCTGTTGTATTCAGTTTAGGACTTGACATGACATAAGTAAAAATCTGCTTGTGTTGGACAGGAAGTCATGCACAAACACTAAATAAATTATCCGGTTTACTTTCAAAATAAAACATTGCGTCTTCAAAGTGAATCGTATTTTACATTTTGAAACGTCCTAATAAGCGGCAACAGACATGAAGTTAACTTGTCAAAGGTTTAATGTATGCCGAGTGGATACATTTAGTAATGTGAGAACCCAGTCTATAGTGGGGCCATTATTATGCACTGGTTGTTTGTAACATGCATCTTAGTTGTAGTTTTCATTAACAAACTTTGAGGTGTTAAAATTGCCATGTAAAGTCTTGAATACCCGGTAGGACTGGCGGTACAATATACTTTCTTATATTTGGGTCAATAGCTTATGTTGACTCTGGGCAGCCTTGTAATAGAAGCAATGATGAATCGTTATATCTGATCATGTTTTGTGCAGGTCATCGACCTGGTCCACAAGTACAGCCCCAAGTGTTGGTCTGTGATTGCAAAGCACCTCCAGGGCAGGATCCGCAAGCAGTGCTGTGTGCGCTGGCACAACCACCTCAACCCCGAAGTGAAGAAGTCTTCCTGGACCCAAGAGGAGGATCGAATCATCGACGACGCCCACAAGCGTCTGGGCAACTGCTGGGCAGAACTCTTCAAGCTCCTTCCTGGACGGTAAAATCCCAACATCAAAATGCACACAAGGGTCTAATCTAATCAAGATGTTTAATGATTTCTTGCTTCAATGTTTACATTTATGTTCCATGTTTGACTTTTGATTGTAGTACTTTATTGCCAACTCAGCCAGGAAAACATGGTTTCCATCCATTTTCTGTCTGTCTGCTATTAGTAAACTATATTGGTTTTGTAAAACGACTTGCGAGTACTGTAATGTAAAACCATTGTGTTTAATGTGTAAAAAACTGAAACGATATGTTCAACTGAATGAAAGAAAAAACAAATTAACAAGTTTTGTTGCACCAGGACAGACAACGTCATCAAAAACCACTGGAACTTTACCATGAGGAGGAAAGTTTAGCACAAGGGCAACCTGCAAGATGGCTTCCCTAAGACTTTCACTTCCTCGTACAGCGGCAGGAAGAGGCGCCATCACTCGCCCCTTTTCATTTCTGCGTTTATCCGTGTGATCTTTAACTCCACAGTTGAAATCAAGCCTGTCAATACCAGATTTGCTGCAGTACATCTTTTCTAGCTAACTGTTTGTTTTGTCTTCTTAACCCCTTCCTTTCCTCCTGTCCCCTCGACCTTGTCCCACCCGATTGTTCGTCTCAGCCGCCCTGCCAGGACGATCCCAAAAAAGAGCAAAGAATTAAAGAGCTTGAGTTGCTGCTTAGGTCAGCAGAGAGCAAGGTCCAGCGCAGAGTTCCTTCGGTAAGCGCACAATCCCTCATGAGTGTTAGCAAGTAGCGTAGCCTGTGTGTGTGTGTGTGTGTGTGTGTGTGTGTGTGTGTGTGTGTGTGTGTGTGTTTGGTGTAAACACTGCATAAACACAAATAAGATGTAATATTTAAGTGCTGAGTGTGTAAAAACTAGAATGGCGCACATGGTTTGCTGTAGTTTCTTTTAGATTAGTAGCTTCTCATCTTCACCATTGAAAACATTGAAAAAGTGTCTCACCCCTTCCACCACGATGTCCCTTCTGTTTCCACTCCTTGAATGATTGGCTCCTCATCTCCATTATCACGCGTGTCCACAAGCATTCTAACGCCTCCTGTCTTCTCAGGGCTCAGAGCAGTACTGGGCCTGGTCCGACGGAGCGTCTGATGACACGCTCATTTTGGAGGAGCAGTTGGACAGCAGCTTCTGGGCCAAGGCAGAGAACCGCAGAGAAGCTTCCTCCCAAATGTCCATGTCCCCCAGCAAGTTCTTGGCTGTGGAGGCCAGCACGGTGCTGTCCAGCGTGCACACCATTCCAAACTTAGCTTAGACTGTACAGCTCATTGACTCAGTAAGGACTTCCTCTTCATCGTATTATCTTTATTAGATGGCGCACAATGGACTGAATGTATTAAAAATCTACTGTAGATGTGCTCGCCTCTGCAGGACCGCTCGCCGTGGAGCAACAGAGCCAGGTTTGACCTCTCGGAGACGAACGACGCCGAGGCAAGACCAGCCTGCCTTCGCCATGCTCCTTCAAGAGAGTTGCTTGGGGCATGCACCGCCTTCCTGCACCAAGTCCTGCGCTCCAGTCGCCGCCAAGGTGTCCATAGCAACAAGGAGGAAGAGAAGCCACAGAGGAGAAACAGGACCTGCTTTTCCTTTTTGGACAATGTCTCTAATTCACCCAAGAAGACACCAACAAAGCGGGTAAACCACATCAAACTAAACACATATAAAACTTCTTGAACTTCCTGAGAACTGGCATCATTTCAGAATAAAACTATCCTGTTATGCTAAACCCAAAATCCACTGCGTCTTACCAGTAGACTGTTGAGTTCTGGTTGTTAGTACATGTTATGACTATACTCACTGCATGTTAAATTACTAGGTTGCTGGTGTACGAAAATATTTTACTCAGTAATGATGCAGATACCAGAGTCTGTGACGGAAGAAGCAGTGGGATGTCGACACCGACTGCAAACATATATCATTAAGTGGTGATATGTGTTATATGATGTACTACAATGGACAGTGATGCATCTTGATGGACTAAAAGCTGACTCCAACTTACACACAACCTGTTAAAATGCAAGGCATGATTGTACCATATGGTGTAAAGTTGTCATAATGTCGGGACGCCATTAGATTTTCGAGGGGAGAGTGTAGGATAAGCAAAGCCACCTCCCATATTTTTGATTGTTTAGTAGGGAAATGTGAATTCAGGATTTATTATACATCGTATTGCCAAAAGTATTTGGCCACCCATCCAAATGATCAGAATCAGTTGTCCTAATCACTTGGCAGGTGCATAAAATCAAGCACTTAGGCATGGAGGCTGTTTCTACAAACATTTGTGAAAGAATGGGCCGCTCTCAGGAGCTCAGTGATTTCCAGCGTGAAACTGTCATAGGATGCCAGCTGTGCAACAAATCCAGTTGTGAAATTTCCTCACTCCTAAATATTCCAAAGTCAACTGTCGGCTTTTTTATAAGAAAATGGAAGAGTTTGGGAACAACAGCAACTCAGCCACGAAGTGGTAGGCCACGTAAATTGACAGAGTGGTCAGCGGATGCTGAAGCGCATAGTCCAAAGAGGTGAAGTGCAGTGAAGTGAATTACATTTATATAGCGCTTTTTCACAAGTGACTCAAAGCGCTTTACATTGTGAAACCCAATATCTAAGTTACATTTAAACCAGTGTGGGTGGCACTGGGAGCAGTTGGGTAAAATGTCTTGCCCAAGGACACAACGGCAGTGACTAGGAAGGCGGAAGCGGGGATCGAACCTGCAACCCTCAAGTTGCTGGCACGGCCGCTCTACCAACCGAGCTATACCGGTTGCCGACTTTCTGCACAGTCAGTTGCCGCAGAGCTCCAAACTTCATGTGACCTTCCAATTAGCCCACGTAGAGAGCTTCATGGAATGGGTTTCCATAGCCATGCAGCTGCATCTAAGCCATATATCACCAAGTCCAATGCAGAGCTTCGGATGCAGTGGTGTAAAGCACGTCGCCACTGGACTCTAGAGCAGTGGAGACGCGTTCTTCGGAGTGATGAATCAAGCTTTTCCATCTGGCAATCTGATAAACCAGTCTGGGTTTGGAGGTTGCCAGGAGAAGGGTACATTTCGGACTGCATTGTGCCGAATGTGAAATTTGGTGGAGGAGGAATTAGGGTGTTGGGTTGTTTTAGTTGTTCTTGGCCCCTTAGTTCCAGTAAAATGAAGTTTGAATGCTCCAAGATACCAAAACATTTTGGACAATTCCATGCTTTAGTTCTTTGCATTAGATTTTGCAAAAACTTTGGTGGAACTATTTCGCCTCGGAGTACCTTCAATACTGCCTCCTTCATCCAATTTGGATGGGTTTAACCTGATGGGTAACTGGTTGATTGTCTGCTATTACTATACTACATTGGTTTTGTAAAACGACTTGCAAGTACTGTAATATAAAACCATTGCGTTTAATGTGTATAAAAACTGAAAAGATACGTTAGAGTTAATGAAAGAAGAAAACAATGTAACAAGTTTTGTTGCACCAGGATCGACAACGCCATCAAAAACCACTGGAACTCCACCATGGGGAGGAGTTGGAGCACGAGGGCTAACTCGCCGTGCCCCCCGCCGACACTGACCGAGGTGCAGCGTTGCGACTTTAGCCCACCGCCTCCTTTGGCGGAACCCAACGTGGTCGGTCTTCTTTCTACGGTCTTCTATTAGCTCTCACTTGTTGCCTCAATTTGTTGGTGCTTGTCTGTGTCGTAGATGGCAGGATGTCCTTTTGATAGGCGCCCCTGATGGACAGTTTTGATTTCATCCCTGTGAGTTTTCATTTCTGCGTTTATCCGTGTGATCTTTAACTCCACACTTGAAATCAAACCTGTTGTTTCCACCTAACATCCAATACCAGATTTGCTGGAGTACACCTTTTCTAGCTAACTGTTTGTTTTGTCTTCCTAAAAAGATACAGTTAAAGTTAAAGTACCAATGATTGTCACACACACACTAGGTGTGGCGAGATTATTCTCTGCATTTGACCCATCACCCTTGATCACCCCCTGGGAGGTGAGGGGAGCAGTGGGCAGCAGCGGTGGCCGCGCCCGGGAATCATTTTTGGTGATTTAACCCCCAATTCCAACCCTTGATACTGAGTGCCAAGCAGGGAGGTAATGGGTCCCATTTTTATAGTCTTTGGTATGACTCGGCCGGGGTTTGAACCCACAACCTACCGATCTCAGGGCGGACACTCTAACCACTAGGCCACTTCCTTTCCTCCTGTCTCCTCGACCTCGTCCCACCCGATTGTTCATCTAAGCCGCCCTGCCAGGACGATCTCGACAGAGAGCAAATAATCAAAGAGCTTGAGTTTCTGCTTAGGTCAGCAGAGAGCGAGGTCCAGCGCAGAGTCCCTTTTGTAAGGGCACACTCCCTTATGAGTGTTAGCAAGTAGCGTAGCCTGCTTGTGTGTGTGTGTTTGTTTGGTGTAAACACTGCAAAAACACAAAAAATATGTAATATTGAAATGCTGAGTGTGTAAAAACAAGAATGGTGCACATTGTTTGCTGTAGTTTCTTTTAGACTAGTAGCTTCTCATCTTCACTATTGAAGACCAAAAGTGTCTCACCCTTCCACCACGATGTCCTTTCTGTTTCCACTCCTTGAATGATTAGCTCCTCATGTCTATTATCACGCGTGTCCACAAGCATCCTAATGCCTCCTGTCCTCTCAGGGCTCATAGCTGACCTGGTCCGACGGAGCGTCTGATGACATGCTCAGCTTGGAGGAGCAGGTGAACAGCAGCTTCTGGGCCAAGGCAGACAACCGCAGAGGAGCTTCCTCCCATATTTTCATGTCCCCCAGGAAGTTCTTGGCTGTGGAGGCTAGCAGGGTGCTGTCCAGCGTGCACACCATTCCAAACTTGGCTTAGACCATAGAGCTCATTGACTCAGTAAGGACTTCCTCTTCATCGTATTTTCTTCATTAGATGGCGCACAATGGACTGAATGTATTAAAAATCTACTATAGATGTGCTCGGCTCTGCAGGACTACTCGGTGTGGAGCAACGGAGCCAGGTTTGACCTCTCTGAGACGACACAGAGGCAAGACCAGCCTGCCTTCGCCATGCTCCTTCAAGAGAGTTGCTTGGGAAAAGCCAAGTCCTGCGCTCCAGTCGCCGCCAAGGTGTCCATAGCAACAAAGAGGAAGACAAGACACGGTGGAGAAACATCTACTCTGTGTGGACTATGTCTCTAATTTAGCCAAGAAGACGCCGACAAAGCGGGTAAACCACATCAAACTAAAAACATATAAAACTTGTTGAACTTCCTGAGAACTAGCATCATTTCAGAATAAAACTGTCCTGTTATGCTAAACCCAAAGTCCACTGCGACTCACCACTAGACTGTTGAGTGCTGGTTGTTAGTTAATGTGTACATGTTATGACTATACTCACTGCATGTTAAATTACTAGGTTGCTGGTGTACCAAAATATTTTGCTCAGTAATGATGCAGATACTCGTGTCTGTGACAGAAGTAGCAGTGGGCTGTCAACACCCACTGCAAACATATAGCATTAAGTGGAGATATGTGTTATATGATGTACTGTAATGGACAGTGATGCATCCTGATGGACTAAAAGCTGACTTTAACTTACACAAAACCTGTTAAAATGCAAGGCATGCTTGTAACATGTGGTGTAAAGTTGTCATAATGTTGGGACGCCATTAGATTTTCAAGGGGAGAGTGTAGGATAAGCAAAGCCATCTACCATATTTTTGATAGTTTAGTAGGTTTATTATATCAGTTGAGTAAACAGTTCTCCACAATGATGTACAGCTGAAATATCAAGAGGATGTAATAGCGCTGTGGGTAATATTTCTGTGGGTTGCACAGAAGAAGACTACACTTCCTGCCGATCATTGAGACGCTTTTGGACCAACGCGGTGTGACGAAAATATTAATGTGCTATTTTTGTTGTTACAGGTATCTGTAAATAGCTGTGTGATAAAGATTTAGCAAGAGTAATGTGATAAAATGAAAGCGGGCCGTTTATGCACACTCCGTTTATGCACACTCGTGCTAATGTAGCTAACCGAAGCTAACTGTTAAGATGATGATGCAATACTGACCAGATACTGCTACTTGTTAAATAACTCATTGTTTAAATGTGGAGATACTGTGCTACGTTATGTGATTTATTTTGATTTGTCGATGTGATTAGGGTGACCATGCAGGTCAATGTGTGAATGTTGTATTTTGTGTATTGTTGCCGAGTCACAACGGAGGAAGACTACACTTCCTGCCGTTCATTGAGATGCATTTGGACCGACGCAGTGTGACGAAAATATTAATGTGTTATTTCTGTTGTTACAGATATTTGAAATAAAGCAACAAAACTCAGTACACAGTGACTTCTGTTCATGTGTGCAACATATATCTATTCCAAATTGTTCAAGTCTTTTTTTCTATAGACTTACTAAGTCAAAACAAAACAGGCCCATCATTGTTGTTTCTTAATGACATAGGTAAGACGTTCAGAGAACACCAAAAGGAAGACTTCAATTTAATGGGATGACTGTACTTTTACTTTGTTCTTGGCTGCAACTGATCCCTCTCTCTATGATACAGAGGTGTTAAGCAAGAGTAGTGGTATTTCAGTTGCAGGGAAACCACATCTCCCCTGCACAAAACAGTCAAAAACATAATAAAGATTGGGAGTATCTTCATTGAGCCTCATATTTAGTTGCATGCGGTCATGGCTTGTCGCAGCTCTGACTTTGGTTCTATATTTTCACACAGTAAACACGGCTGCACTTCGGTGCTAGTTCTTTGCATTCGAGTTTGTCTTTGCCAAACATTTTGCAACAACTTTGGTGGATCTATTTCGCCTCGGTGTACTTTCAATACTGCCTCCTTCATCCAATCTGGATGAATCTAACCTGATGGGTAACTGGTTGATTGTCTGAAATTATGGTAGGTTATTGGCTATCACGGTACAGCCATCAGAACTACGCTCGCAACTCTGCTTTTGTATCTTTCTGAGATGGGCAACACTTCCTACAGTCTGTTTAAGTAGTACAACTCAACAGATTATTACCATTATTACCGTACATTATACATAAGCACATTGAGATTTGGTATACAACTACAGTAGGTTAAAACATCCAAGTGCCCTTCACCTATCCCGGTTGTTCATCCAGTGTCATTTAAGATCTGTTAACCTTTTAGATAATTGAAGAATGTTGCAAGCTAGCAGGGCTAAAGCTAGCAGTGTATCGGATGTTAGCAGCGGAGAGGTGGAATCAACAAACACTGAGTTGAAGACTGAGGGCTGGAGCGGCGGCGACAGAGAGGAGGCTAGCGAGAGGCTATCGGGCAAGAGTGGCGAAGGGACCCTGCGGGAGACTGCGGCGGCAAGCGACGGCAGCGGGGCGGCGAGGGAGAGGCCCGGCTAGCAGCTAGCAGTAGCGGGGCCACCTCGCGAGGCTTGCCAGGCCGGACAGGACCCCATCAGAAACATCTGTGTCTTGGGTGTCAGACGACAGCCACCGGGACCGGGGACAGCCTAGGCCGGAGGCGGTAAACACCCGCAGCAGCCAGGATCAACATGGGACCAAAGAAGGCGCTCTCTCCTGATGAAGGTGAAGAAATAAGGAGATCACTCGAATTTCTAACAGCAGAGGTATCAGCTATCAAACAGTACCAACAGACAATCATGCAGCTGGTGGAGGAGGTAAAAATTCTACGCGTCGAGAATGACGCAAAAGACCAACACATAGAGCAATTAACGGACCGAGTGGACGAGCTTGAACAGCACACAAGACTAAACGACGTTATTCTGACCGAGCTTCATATAAATCCCCGTTCATACAGTATGCTCGGGCGGTGCTCGCCAATGGTAGAGAGGAGCCCAGGAATTTGGACATCTCCACAGAGAGGCAAGTGGTAGCGTTCATGGAGTCCAAGGGTATACTCATGGACATGGCATATGTAGAAGCTTGCCACCCACTCCATAAGAAGAAGGATGGATCGGCACCAGTAATAATAATGAGGTTTGACAATAGGAAATATAAAACTGCATTACTAAAACAAGGGAGGTAGCTAAAAGGAACAGACGTGTACATAAATGAACATTTAACAAAGAAAAACGCAGACATAGCCAGAAAAGCACGTAGCCTAAGAAAACAAGGCAAAATACAACAAACATGGACAGCAAACTGCAAAATATTTATTAAACTAAATGGAACACCAGAGGAAGCAAGAGTGATAGTCATAAGGAAAATAGCAGAGCTGGATAAATATCAATTACGATAAAAAATTAAACACAACCATTACACAAACAAGCAATAATCAATCAGACAGAGAATTTATAACCTTTTCCAGTATTGATCATAATAGTATGGAATTGGACAGTGCTATAGATCCAGACACACTTTTTTTTTTCTCACATTGACAATAATTGTTTACATCATACAGAAGTACAGTACAACACCAACATTAATTCCAATAACAAACTGTCAATTATTCATATTAACTGCAGAAGCTTGTATGCCAATTTTAACAATATGAAATCATTTTTGGAACAATTTAAAGAACCCTTCAAAATTATCGCTGTATCAGAGACATGGATGGATACAATAAAAGGAATGGACTTCGGACTAGAAGGATATGAACTCAATTATATTAATAGAGTAAATAAGAATAGGGGCAGAGTTGCTGTGTATGTGATGAAGGACTTCCATTACAAGGTGTTAAAAAACATGTCACTGGCTATTGACAATGTTTTAGAGTGTATAACCATTGAGATATGTCATGAAAGAAGCATAAATGTATTGATCAGTTGTATATATAGGGCACCCAATTCAAGTATTGAAGGATTTGAAGACTGGATTAAGGGAGCTTTCAATGCTTTCAAATCAAAAAGTACTTTTTTTATGTGGAGACTTCAATAATGATCTCTTGAACCCCAATAAGCAAAAGTCCATTAATGACTTCACAGATACAATGTATAGTATGAGTTTGTATCCCCAAATCACAAGGCCAACCAGAATTGCAAGTCATAGTGCTACACTTATTGACAATATCTTTACTAATGTATGTGATAATAATACAACAAGTGGACTGTTTACAACCGAAATCAGCGACCATCTGCCAGTTTGTACTATTTATGATGGGAACTACAGGAAGAAGAACATTGATAAAAAAGACATTTCAAAGACTATGCACAGAGGAAGGAATGATTTCCTTCAAGAAGGATCTGAGGAAACAAATTTGGGACAATGTATACAATGAAGATGATGCATATGGGAATTTTTTCAACACTTTTCTAACACTCCATGATAAACATTGTCCATGGAAAGAACTTAGTAAGAAGCAAAAGAAAAACAACCAACCATAGATGACAAAAGGACTGAAAAATGCTTGTCACAAAAAAATACATTATATCAAATATTTATAACACAGAGATCTATAGAGGCAGAAAATAAGTACCGGATGTTTCGGATTATAAGTCGCAGTTTTTTTTTATAGTTTGGCCGTGGGTGCGACATATACTCCGGAGCGACGTATGTGTGAAATTATTAACACATTACCGTAAAATATCAAATAATATTAATTATCTCATTCGCGTAAGAGACGAAGCAAATGGCCGCAATCGTCACACACACGTCAGCAATCGTCACTCACACGTCAACCAATAAGAATTCGGCGGGGGAGGGTCATGGCAGAAATGCATTGTGGGTCATGGGACGCTAACTGCTATATGCTATATGCTACTGCCGTAGCTATTAAAATGAATCACATCAACATTGGCGGTAAATTATAAAAACTGAGAAGGACTTAACAAAAATGGCACCGAAAAGGAAATCATATACTACAGATTTCAAGCTGGACGTAGTGAAATATGCAGCAGAGAACGGCAATCGAGCAGCAGAAAGAAAGGACATACCAGAGGCGACACCGAGGAAGAAAATTTCATCGGATTTAGCGATCGGGAGTGACAGATTGTTTGGTAAACGTATAGCATGTTCTATGTGTTATAGTTATTTGAATGACTCTTGCCATGATGTGTTGCGTTAACATACCAGGCACGTTCTCAGTTGGTTATTTGTGCGTCATATGGCGTACACTTATTCAGCCTGTTGTTCACTATTCTTTATTTATTTTAAATTGCCTTTCAAATTTCTTTTGTTGGTGTTGGATTTTATCAAATAAATTTCCCCCAAAAATGCGACTTATATATGTTTTTTTCCTTCTTTATTGTGCATTTTCGGCCGGTGCGACGTATACTCCGGAGCGACTTATAGTCCGAAAAATACGGTATAAGAAATATAAAAACAAGCTAATTGGTATACTAAGGACATGTCAGAAGGAATACTACAGGCAATTATTAAACAAGAACAGAAACAACATGAGAGCAACACGGGGCATCCTAAATAGCATCATTAAAAATGGTGCTAAGAAAGATTACCCCCAGTACTTTCTAGATGGAAATACAAAAAATTACAATATGAACCAAATAGTTGAACGTTTTAATGATTACATTGTTAATATCGGAAAAAATCTGGAACAAAGAATTCCAAATGCAGATGATGGGTCAGTTGAGGACTTGAGTGAGCACATAGACAGAAATCCCAATTCGATGTTTCTTAAGAATGTGACAAAAGAATCAAAGTTGGAAAAAATTGTAAATCCAAGACCTCAACCGGCTGTCATAGAATAGATATGGTAACGATAAAAAAGGTTATTGAAGAAATTTCAGAACCTCTGACATATATCAGCAACGTATCATTTCTAACCGGCAACTTCCCTGACAAAATGAAAATTGCGAAAGTCGTACCAATTTTTAATGGAGACATACACCAGTTTACCAACTACAGACCAGTTTCATTACTTCCACAATTCTCCAAAATCATGGAAAATCTATTCAATAGCCGATTAGATATATTTACCTACTCAGTGGCCTAGTGGTTAGAGTGTCCGCCCTGAGATCGGTAGGTTGTGAGTTCAAACCCCGGCCGAGTCATACCAAAGACTATAAAAATGGGACCCATTACCTCCCTGCTTGGCACTCAGCATCAAGGGTTGGAATTGGGGGTTAAATCACCAAAATGATTCCTGGGCGCGGCCACCGCTGCTGCCCACTGCTCCCCTCACCTCCCAGGGGGTGATCAAGGGTGATGGGTCAAATGCAGAGAATAATCTCGCCACACCTAGTGTGTGTGTGACAATCATTGGTACTTTAACTTTAACTTTAACTTTATCAACAAAAGTGGGACGCTCGTGGAGAACCAATATGGATTCCGAGCAAATATCTCAACATCGATAGCATTAATCAAAATAACAGAGGAAATTACCAATGCAATAGATGGTAAAGAATGTCCGGCCACAGTATTTACACAACTAATCATGATATTTTAATAAAAAAATTAGAACAATATGGCATCAGAGATTTGGTCTTGAACTGGGTAAGAAGCTATTTAACCAACAGGAAGCAATATGTGAAGACGGGTGAAAATATGTCAACACGGCTAGATATATCTTGTGGTGTACCCCAGGAATCAATACTGGGACCAAGATTGTTTAATCTTTATATAAACGACATTTGTAAAGTTACAAAGGACTTAGAGTTAGTTGTATTTGCAGACGACACAACTGATTTCTGTTCAGGAGAGAGAACACAGAAGATAATACAAATAATAACAAACAAATGAACAAATTAAAAAAAATGGTTTCACAAACATCTTTGAATCTCAGTAAAACTAAAATAATGCTATTTGGTAACAGTAGAAAAGAGCATCATACACAAATACAATTAGACGGAGTAGACATTGAAAGGGTAAAAGAAACCAGATTTTTGGGAGTACTAATAGATTATAAAATGAACTGGAAATCTCATATACAAAATATACAACATAAGGTGGCAAAAAACATTTCAATAATTAATTTTTGGTCTAGAACAAAACATGTTCTAGACCAAAAATCACTTCATATTCTCTACTGCTCGCTATTGTTACCACATCTGAGTTATTGTGCAGAAATATGGGGAAATAACTACAAATGTGCGCTACATTCGTTAACTGTGTTACAAAAAGGATCAATTAGACTGATACATAATGTTGGATATAGAGAAGATACAAACACTTTATTTATTGAGTCAAAAATATTAAAGTTCGATAATTTGGTAAAAGTGCAAACAGCTAAAATTATGTAGAAAGCAAACTATAACCTGCTACCAAAGAATTTACAACAATTCTTCTCTACTAAAGAGAAATATAACCAAAGGGAAAATCTAATTAAAACATTTGTATGCACGTACAACACTTAGAACCTTTAGCATATCAGTATGTGGAATTAAATTATGAAATGGATTAAGTAAAGAAGTTAAACATTGTACTGATATGATCCAGTTTAAGAGGTTGTTCAAATTAATAGTGCTTACAAGTACAAAGAAGAAGAATTATGAGAAATACTTTCAACCTTATTGAAAATAAGATATTCTTCATCTCAGTATGTTAATAATGACGGATTAACAATATATTACAAAACTGTTGTATTACACATTCACGGATGTGATTTTACTATTAAAAAAAAAAAATCAGTAAATGAATGTATATATTTATAAACGCTCTGAAGTGGGAAAGGGGTAGGATTAAATAAGCTTTGCTTCTTCCTACTCTTTTTCGGGCATGATGTAAAGTGAAATGATATGTAATTGTGTGATGTATTATGCTGCAAGTGTGTTCATGTTGGAAATAAACTAAAGAAAGAAAGAAAAGAAAGAAAGAATCGCCTTGTCTCTGGTCTCTCATGCTGGCACATCCTGTCAATTCAGGCGCGGCTATGCAATGGTGCAATACTCCAACTAACGATACTTCTAGTTGAGATATATACAGGTGTTATTAGGTAGCATTTGGGAAACTAAAGTATACTACAAACTACAGTTTAGTATTACAATTTACTGTTGGTGAACAGTTTCTAGTCCACCACAAACTACACTGACACTACAGAAATCTGTTTAATTTAGCTAATATTTGCTTGTGTTGAGCAGGAAGTCATGCACAAACACAAAATAAGTTATCCGGTTTACTTTCAAAATAAAACATTGCGTGTCTAATGCGGATCGTATTTCATGCACAAACACAAAATAAGTTATCCGGTTTACTTTCAAAATAAAACATTGCGTGTCTAATGCGGATCGTATTTCATGCACAAACACAAAATAAGTTATCCGGTTTACTTTCAGAATAAAACATTGCGTGTTCAAGGCGGATCGTATTTTACACTTTGAAACGTCCTAATAAGCGGCACAGACATTAAGTTAACTTGTCAAAGGTTTTCAGATGTAATTTCTTCTTGTTGACAAAAAGAGATGAGGACATGCTGATTCTGCAGGTCCAACATAAAAAAAATAAGCTACATGGAGATATGGGGACCTGTGTCAAATACCACAGAGGAGTGGTTGTTGCGACAGCTCGTCAGGGATGATGTTACTGTTGTTTATCAAGGCAAAACTGTCAAAGGGGTTGCCGTTCAGCATCTGTTATTGATGGCAGGGCAGAGTTTATTTGCTTCTGCTCCTCTGGAAGGACAAAATAGATTGTTTGTTGTTTGCTTTATTACAATTCCTTTATCTTGTGATCACGCGCAGATTCGCGAGATTTCGTAAAAGTCTGCTATTTCGCTGCCCGACAGAACGGCAGTGAGGATTACCGGACTCTCGATGGCGGTGCTGTTCCGTGGCGGTTTCGTTTAGCAGCCGTTGGTGTGTGTTAGTCTGGACCCAGCAATGCAGAGATGGCAGGCGAAGTGCAGGTATGCGGTCCTTTTATTAGGGAAACGCAGTTAGCACAAAAACAAAGATGTGCAGCAGGGAAACACACAAAGGGCAAACAGGTGTAGGAAGCATTAAGCACAAAACACAGACCAAAGCAAATTATGCATGAGAAGCATATTGATTGGAAACCAGGGACAGGTGTGTCCTGATCGCCAGTAAGAAACAGATGTGGTCTGATTGCCAACCAGGGACAGGTGGGAACCCAGCGCTTACACCGAGGAGTAGTTGCAAACAGAGCCTAACAGGAGGTGGAACGAAACATATAAGCCCTGAGCAGGAAATAATAAAAAATACAGGAAACTAATTATAACTGCCTCGTGAGATCATGACACTAAGGTCTACTTAAGCCACCTCCCCAGGACATCACAATAATTAGAGCAAGGATAGACAATTTAAATGTAATGCACATAAACAAACATAACATAATTCACTCCAGACTAACAAAGCTTTCAATTGTTTTGTAAAAAAATAAAGTGCAGTTGTGTGTTGGATCGATATTTGCTTTCATTAAAATAACACTGTGACAAGCAAAGTCAAGCAGAGTGTCTTTGATAGTTAGTTTCTTCTTTGCTGTAATGAGTTGGAAAATGATAAGGATACACATTTCAAGCCAACACCTTAAGTTTCAATTTAACGGTGGCCTAGAAGTGCAAAACGTGTGTGACGTCACAGAGGCAACGAAAACTACATGCAAGCTCAAACCAAAATGCATGAACCTTATGATTTGACGCTTTGGCATTGTTTAACAAGAGTATGCAACATTCGTAAAGCAGAAAAGACCAAATTTAGCATAGGTCTCCTATAAAGTCTGATCTAGTTCAAAGAATAATGCTCTGACTGTGACAATTATAGCTGAGCATTAATACAAAAGCAGAAGTTTTGATACAGCTAGGTTGTCCTGGTTTTAACAAAAGGTCTCGATGTGTCTAATGAGGTAGTCTATTTTAAACCAGGGGGATATTCAGCATACAAAGTGGCAGAAACAATTCTCTATCATTATTGATTGATTGAGTGAAACTTTTATTAGTAGATTGCACAGTGAAGTACATATTCCGTACAATTGACCACTAAATGGTAACACCCGAATAAGTTTTTCAACTTGTTTAAGTCGGGGTCCACATAAATTGATTCATGATACAGATACATACTATCTTCATAATACAGTCATCACACAAGATAATCATCAGAGTATATACATTGAATTATTTACATTATTTACAATCCGGGGTGTGGGATATGGAGGGGGGTTAGGTTTGGTTGGTATCAACACTTCAGTCATCAACAATTACATCATCAGAGAAATGGACATTGGAACAGTGTAGGACTGACTTGGTGGGATATGTACAGCAAGTAGTGGACATAGAGAGAGAGATCAGAAAGTATAAGAAAAAGTGTCTACATTTGATTACCGTATATTACCAAATAGTAGCCCGGGCGTTTATTTCACAAAATCGATTTTGGAGACAGGCGTTTAAAAGAAGAAGGCGGTTATTTGCACAATGCTTTTATTTATTTTTGCACCAGCCTGCACCAGGCCATTATTTGGTTACAATGGTTACTGTTCAGTATTTTTTTTTTCGTACAAAAAACTTTAAATGTAAAAGCTATCGTAAACATACAAAACAAAAAAACAAGAGATCAACATGATGTAGGCTATCAAAAGACAAGATATCAACAATGTCTCAACATGGCAGTAGTGCAACAATTGTCAAATAGAATACCAATACTAAAAATAAATATACTTTTTAAATAAAGCAACCTACCGGGAAAAATAAATTATGGTACCAAACCCACCATCAAAACAGAACAATAATACTGTCACTTAAATAAAACAGCATACAGGAAAAATACAATTATGGTACCAAGTACTCTATAAAACCATCAAAACAATAATACTGCAGCAAACACAACCCCAGTAGCATTTTAATCTAAATTATGCAAATAACAGCCCATGGGCGGCTATTTGGACATAGGCGGTTATTAGGAAGAGGCGGTTAATTCACAAAATGGGTCAGACCCCGGGCGGCTATTAGGACATGGGCGGTTATTTGCCCAAGGGCGTTTATTTGGTAATATACGGTATTTACATTTGATTATTTACAATCCGAAGACGTATGATGTGGAAGGGAGGGTGTTAGTTTAGGGTTGAAGTTGCCTGGAGGTGTTCTTTTAGTGCGGTTTTGAAGGAGGATAGAAATGCCCTTTCTTTTACACCTGTTGGGAGTGCATTCCATATTGATGTGGCATAGAAAGAGAATGAGTTAAGACCTTTGTTAGATCGGAATCTGGGTTTAACGTGGTTAGTGGAGCTCTCTCTGGTGTTGTGGTTATGGCGTTGCCTCTGACAATCTTACATTTTCTGTTTTGGAAATGACATGAATGTTTTGTTTGTGCCACTGCTTAATAACTGTTTGATAAATACAGTTTTGGTAAATTGACTTAGTTGTGATTTCTCGCAGATTACGAATTTCAAGGCAACTATTCTCTTGAACGTGCCGTGATGGTACAGCATTTAGCGGCCACTACAACCAGCGTGCCGGACCAGCCACACGTTATATGGGGCTTCTGCTTGCTCACATAAGTGACAGCAATGCATACTTGGTCAACAACCACACAGGTTACACTTGACGGGGGCGGTATAAAAAACTTTAACACTCTTACTAATAATGCGCCACACTGTGAACCCACACTAAACAAGAATGACAAACACATTTTGGGAGAACATCTGCACCGTAACACAACATAAACACAACAGAACAAATACCCAGAATCCCATGCAGCCCTAACTCTTCCGGGCTACATTATACAGCCCCGCTACCAAACCCCGCCCACCTCAACCGACGCACAGGGGGGGGAGGGGGTTGATGTGTGAGGGATCAGGGTTGGGGTGGGGGCGGGGTTTGGTAGCAAAGGTGTATAATGTAGCCCGGAAGAGTCAGGGCTGCATGGGATTCTGGGTATTTGTTCTGTTGTGTTTATGTTGTGTTAAGGTGCAGATGTTCTCCCGAAATGTGTTTGTTAATCTTGTTTGGTTTTGGTTCAAAGTGTGGCGCATTATTAGTAAGAGTGTTAAAGTTGTTTTATATGGCCACCGTCAGTGTAACCTGTGTGGCTGTTGAGCAAGGATGCCTTGCTGTCACTAAGTGTGCAAGCAGAAGATGCATATAACAAGGGGCTGGGCTGGCACGCTGTTAATACAGAATGTAGAGGGCGCTAAATGCTGTACCATCATGGCACGCCCTTATAATTATTGTTAGGGTGAAAATCGGAGAATACTAATCCCGGAAGTTTTCTGCGAGAGGCACTGAAATCCGGAAGTCTCCCGGGAAAATCGGGGGGGTCGGCAAGTATGCTCCAAAGCCACGGGTTGCCGACCCCTGGTCTAGACCGTAGACTACCTTAGAAACTAGTGTTCTTCTTTCGAGCGCAATTTGACAATTATTCAAATGCTTGACTAAGTTCATGCTGCTGTGAGACATTTTTGTTATGAATAAATGCTATAGGTGTATTCACAGTGTGACTGTAGCTTTCTTTGTCATTTTTAAATGCGGTCTTCCACTCCCACTGTGCATTCTTTCATCTTAATGTGAAAGTGAAACTGAAATTTGTCTCTCACGTCACATGGTGTAATATTAGAACTTCAGGGTTGAGTTCCGAGGGTCCGTTGTACAGTATTTAAATGTTATAAAATGTGCATTTTCCCACTAGCAATCTCCTTTAATGACAATAAATTCTGAGGTGATGGCAATAGTGGATTTAGTGTCACTCAGGGATGCAATGTTTTGATGAACTGATTAAACTGCCCATTCTCCAAAGGCTTTTTGTTACCGGGAACTATTCTCTGCACTGCTCACTGGAATACATAGTAATGAAGTCTGTTGAGCCACTTAAATGGACTCAATGACACAAAGCAGGAAATACCCTTTCAATAAAACAAAGTTTTTTTTTATGTCGCTGTGAATCTCAGTCTGGCCAGTAGTGCCATATAGATAAACAACACTAAGCAAACTGGTGTGTTCAACTAGGCTCAGTATAACACAGTGATTTGTTTACTGCCTCATTAGATTTGGTGTCATTGATTAATTTTCTGTTTACGCAGGCCTCTGTGTGTTCGTCCGAGCTTGACTTGATCGAACGCAACGCAATGATGATGTGGCCATTTGCCAGTTTAAACGCATTTCAACGCTCTCTTGGGGTTTCTCATGTAAATACACTGCATTAATCAGACTGTCCGCAACCTAAATTAGAATTTACTTAAAAGATGTACCGTGAAAGAGACCCCAGCTGCACATTTGTCTCCTGTGTTGAAAGCTACCTTGCGTAGTTTGTTTGCTGGTTAAACTTCACTTTCTTTTTGGGCGAGAAAACCTAGGCTGTCTGATCTGTCTTTCCTACCAAATCAACAGTCAACACTACACGTCCATGATCAGTGTATCGTCCTGATAGAAATCCGAGTTATTTTCCCCTAATGGAACTGCTTGACACTCGCCTTGCTTATTTGGGAGCAAAGAACATTAGCAGCATGTGCCATCACGAGAGACAGCGCTCTGCAAATAGCTGCACTAATGTTGCGCCGTGACTGACAGTAGCTATTAATCACTCAATGTGTGCACGATGGGTTGTTTGATACTCATTGAAGCTTTCACATATATAATTCTAAAATCCATACTCTGTTAAAATGACCTGAATTGGATGAGGAAGGTTGGCGGGGTTGTGATCAAGAACGTTATTTTAATGAAATACGAGTGGACAAATTTAGCATGGCTTAATGTTAGATACTAGGGTTGTACGGTATACCGATACTACTATAGTATCGCGGTACTAATGGATCAAAAACTGTACTATACTGTGTTTGAAAAGTACCGCATAAAGAGCGGATGCATTTCGGCCTAAACACTAAAGATAAAGGTGAAGCTATAACACTGAAACGTCCTCAGGTGAAGCTATAACACTGAAACGTCCTCAGGAAGAAGTGCTTTAAGACATGGCTATCTAGCTAGCAGCTAACATCCATTCGCAGTCAGCAGATGGAGGATACAATAGCCCAGTGGTTCTCAACCTTTTTTCAGTGATGTACCCCCTGTGAATTTTTTTTAATTCAAGTACCCCCTAATCAGAGCAAAGCATTTTTGGTTGAAAAAAAGAGATAAAGAAGTAAAATACAGCACTATGTCATCAGTTTCTGATTTATTAAATTGTATAACAGTGCAAAATATTGCTCATTTGTAGTGGTTTTTCTTGAACTATTTGGAAAAAAGATAGCTTTTTATTTATATTTATAAAGGATTTTTGAATTGTTGCTATTTTTAGAATATTAAAAAAAAAAATAACACGTACCCCTTGGCATACCTTCAAGTACCCCCAGGGGTACGCGTACCCACATTTGAGAACCACTGCAATAGCCCATCAGCGTCACCGCTAACAAAAGATAGCGCTCCTGAATGTAAACAAAGGCCATGGGTGGATATACACCTAACATCCACTGTAATGATACCAAGTACAATAGTGTATCTAGTCGATACTACTATGATTACATCTATATTTTTTATCGTCACAAAATCTTTTTACCTTTTTTAAAAATGTATATTATGTTTATAAACTCAGGAAATAAGTCCCTGGACACACTTTGAATATGACCAATGTATGATCCTGTAACTACTTAGTATTGGATCGATTCCTAAATTTCTGGTATCATTCAAAACTAATGTAAAGCATCCAAACAACAGAAGAATACGTGATTATTAAATTTTAACAGAAGTGTAGATAGAACATGTTGAAACGGAAAATAACCAAATGTTAACAGTAAATGAACAAGTGGATTAATAATCCATTTTTACAGCTTGTCCCTCATAATGTTGACAAAATAATACAATGAGAAATGACACAATATGTTACTGCATTCGTCAGCAGACAAATTAGGAGCCTTTGTTTGCTTACTTACAACTAAAAGACAAGTTGTGTAGTATGTTCACTAATTTATTTAAGGACAAAATTGTTCTTCGATTGCAGTAAGAAACATATGTTTAATGTACCATAAGATTTTTTTTGTTAAAATAAAGTCAATAATGCAATTTTTTGTGGTTCCCTTTGTTTAGAAAAGTATCGAAATACATTTTGGTACCGGTACCAAAATATTGGTATCGGGAAAACCCTATTAAATATATTATAATATTTCATTAACATTTCAGTAAATATGAGAATTAGCTCAGCTGTAGTAGAAGCAGAACACATAATACAAAATTATATGCTAATTTTTTAATAGGCTTTTTAGACACATGAGCCAAGAGCATGGGAATGAGTTATAACATTGGGGTAGAGATACTGTATGTGGAGAAATATGTAATAAATTAAATACAGTGGAACCTCGATTAACCCTTCATTGTATGAACATTTCGATTTACGAACCACAGACCGAATGGAAATATGCTTTTGATGTACAAACCTAGTCTTCACGTACTAACGTCTCATCCACCCGTTGTGTGCCTGCAGCGCAGACATTTTGTGCACCACAGCCACGGTTATGGTGGTGTTAGTTTATTTTGACCATGCATACAATTACAATATGACACATTACATATTTCCAGTTTCTCATTTCAGCATGTCCAAAAAAGAAGTAGGAGGAAGCAGAGTTTAATTATATCATAGGAGTTTTTAACACGTGTTGGTACTCAATTTGTAACACAACAGTGAATAAATACATAAATGAGTAAATGAATAGATAAATAGACAAATGAGTAAGTATATAATCATAAAATACATAAATGAACAATAAATAAAGTTCTCATGAATAAATAGCTAGGTTATTTATGGTCTACATTATGACATAAATGAGATTATCTGTTTTTTAATAAGGTTCATGGTGTACCTTCAATACTGCCTCCTTCATCCAATCTAAATGGGTCTAACCTGATGGGTAACAGGTTGATTGTCTGAAACTATGGTAGGTTATTGGCAAAAAATATATAATAAAATAAAAATGTAAAGTAGACTTTTACCTACACTACAGTTTTGGTGCGCCAACATTATTTTTTATAGAAAAATGCTACAACTGTGCTATCCTACATCATTAAGAAGGAGAATAGCAAGCTATACTCGGGGCAGGTGGCAGAGGTTAGTACTTTAATATCCCAATAGGAACACAGATCTGTATTTAAAAAAATTAAATTATTTAGGGTGAAATCAAAAAAACTGAGGGACCTGGCTGAGTGCTCACAATGCATGAATAGTTATTTACACTGATCAATGTCAACAGTATTCAGAACACTACTCAGGTCAATCATATGTGACAAAAACAGTTGCATGATGCATGACTGACCACCTGTATCAATCTCACTTGTATCCTGTCAGAGAGGTCTGGTGAGAGAAATGAAAATAACAAGTTGGAAGTGTGATTACAATATATATCCAGTGGCTTCATCACTAATAATACTAATACATGTGTGCCTGAAGCTATTTTGGTTCTGGGAGAGAAGCTCCTGAGCTTCAGCATGAGGTTTGCATTGCTGCTTCACAAACGGGGCATGCACAAGAGAAGTATGTTACCAGGGCATTGTTTCAACACCTCCTTTATGCCTTGCGCAAACGGCGAGTTGTTTGCAAAGGAGGATTGCCCCACATTTTTGCTTTTCTAATGCTGAAAATGATGAAGAAAACACCATGCGTTCTGGATATAAAACATTTCCCTTCCTCATGAACCCTCTGAATGCTAGAAAAAACTTCCTTTCGTTTCAAAAGTGCATTCTGAGATATCCGACTTTGCCTCAGACAGTTTTTCATGGCGGTATTTCCAGAAATACTTAAGAGGCGTCCTCAATACAAGTTTCCCCAGGACACTGTTCCACTCACTGACCCTTATGGAGCTTTGTGTTGAATCAACTGGCTTCAAGGAGAGAAAAAAACGCTCTCTCTCAGCCTTGCAGTGAAGAAGGAAGCTATTTGGCGGAGCAAAAAGTCCAAACAGAAAGCTCCATTCTCTGCCGTTATCTAAGCTCTCTGAGTGGTGTATGTTTATGGCAGTCGACAGAACAAAACCACTGCTCTTGTTGTCTCATCTTCATATTATATATTGATAATATTTTAACCTTTCCTTTCAACAATTTTGCATGCTTATAATACAGCTAAAATAATTTCTTGAGTAGGTTTTACCAAAGGAAAGCAGCATCTCTTTGTGACTTGGAAAGATAAGCTGATTAAAACCTTTGAGGCTGTACCTTCAGAAAGGTTTCAATACTGCTCGATCTCTCTTGGGTTATCACCAATAAAAGTGGTGCATGTACTGGAATAACATTTTAACTCACACAATGACTTATGAATTTGAATGTATGATTGTTTCTTTTACCGACCTGTCATAACCAACTGCATTTTGGATTCATCCTAAACAGTTACGCGAAAGATGTGAGAACTTATCAAGAGGCACACATTTTTAAGTCCGGGGTACTTTTTCATCATACAAGAGCAATCATATCTTGCCCTGGTTAAACTGCACATTGCCTTTAATTAATTGGAATAATTGAGCAACACATTTGCATGCAGTGCCATAGGTGCTGCCTACACTCACTGACAATCAACGTGGTTTAAAGGGGAACTGTACTATTTTTTAAATGTTGCCTTTCATTCACAATACTTATATAAGACAACCACACATAATGTTTTTTTAAGCATTTTAAATAGTAAATCCATGCGATCAGAAGTCAGCTTACAGTGGAGCCTGTAGGAGTTGCAGCTGCCTAGAAATCTTTTTTTTTTTTAAACATCAAAAAACCTCCATTAGATTTTATGTACACACTGTAAGTATATATGTAATGTAGTAACAGGCACAATTATATTAATATTTTATATCTACGTATTATTAAGCATACGCAACGCATTCATTTCACAAACGCATCACAGCGTTTGCTTTTTTTCTTCAACATCACTGATTACCAGTGTTCGTAATAAGAGCATTAGTAAAGCTGTTACTTTTTCTAGTAACGAGTAATCTTATTAATTACTTTTAGGTCCGTTACAACGCCGTTAGCGATAGCTTGATGTAACGTGGCATGCTACTTTTGATGTGGTTTTATGTCAACAACTAGACATGATCATAAGTACAGCCAGTTCAATGCAGGGAATATCTTTTTACCAGTTAAAGCAACAACACCACATTAAAATGAACTTGAACTGCAACAAATTGTCATTATTGGCTTTATTTTAACAGAAAATGTTATGATTCAATAAAAATGTGTTTTCTATTGCAATAAAAAAAAAGGGGGGCATAAAATAAGATGGTGAACATTCTAGACAACTTCTCTTATAGCAGCAAGTAAGCAAACAGATTACAAAGGCTCTTAATTTGGCTGCTGGATCTCGTTACGTTCTGTTTTAAAATGTTTACACTTCTGGTAAAATGTAATGAGCACTTTTAATTCAGTTATTTGGCTACTTTACATTGGTTTTAGATGATACTACACATTTTGGTATCAATCTACTACCAAGTACTTACAGGGTCATACATTAGTCATATTTAAAGTCCTATTGTGTCCAGGAACGTATATACTGTGTTTATAAACAATAAAGTATTGACAAAAGATTTTGTGATATTAACAATATCAGCCTTTTGAGACACTTGTGATTAAGTGCTATATAAATAAACATTGATTGATTGATATCATTATAATCATTGTAGTATCGACTATATGCGGCTCTTGTACTTGATATCGTTACAATCGATTTCTGTGTAGATCCACTTCTGGCATTTGTTTACATTTTGGAGTGCCAGCTTGCTGCTAGCAGTTAGCTTTTGTATTCTCGTACAGTGAGTAGTGAAGCATGTTTAGCTATTCCTCATCCTGCAGGTATAATACTTGTAGTAAACATAGTTTATTTGTTGCCATAGATGCAATAATTTGTGATTTAGAAGTAGCTAGAACACTGCCAACAACAGATTGGCATTAGTTGCTAGCTAGCTATGTTTTAAAGCACCGCTTGCAGAACAGCGCCTCAATTTTTATAGCTTTTTAAGCGAAAATATGTTCATTCCACTTCTTCTGTAGCCACAATGTGTCTGCTTGTATGTGTCTGCTTGCAAGTGCTCTGTGCGTGTGCTTTGACTACCATGGGACTTTGCTCGTATTACAAGCAATGTAACAACGTGACGACGCTGCACCGTCATGTCTGAAAAATGACCGGTATTTTTTAGAGGTATAGTACCTAATTTGATTCATTAGTACCACTGTATTTTTTTAGTACCGGTACACCGATCAACCCCAGTGAGAGGCATTATTTATGATCGATAATACATTTCCACGAGTTCCGACGAAAAGAAAGCAGCTCACCAGCCGATGACGTCAACAGAGCCACACAAGCTAGTGATTACGGCGCTGCTATAAATACAGTAGTTTGTCTGCATTAGCACTTATAATAACAATATTGATTGATTAATATTCACGTCGCGAAATGTAAATGGAGTACAGTTGGCAGTTTTTGCATGGTTAGTAATTGGGTTTTATGGGCATAATAAAGGACTTCCCATTGGCTTCATTATAAGCAGACTCTTATTTACATTTATTTACAAGTTAGAATGCATTAATAAAAAATACATCCGTTTTGCCTGTCATAATGATTGTAATCGATAGGCACAATTCCAACACCAACCACCACGCTTCTGTTGAATGAAAGGATGTACTAGTGTAGTTCCGGCACATGCAAAGCTGATCTACTAAATGTGTGCACAGAAGATTGTCTCTTTAGTGAGTAAAATAAGGAGCGCAATACATTTAGCGTGTGTGTCATGAATATGCAGAATATATGCTGATCATCAGAGCTTCCACAATATTTGATTTAGCAAGAATAACATTCAACTGAGAGCACTATTTAGCGTCTTTTCATTTTGCACGTCTGATATGTGTGTGCAAACTGACACAGTTACACATACAGCTGTGAGAAAGAAGGCGATTGCGGAGCAGCTTCATCCTACATATGCTTGTCAACATATATGGATTGTCAAAAATAAAAATATCGGACGTTGTTCAACCACCAATATTATTTTATTATGACCTGAGGGGCTGATTAAAACTGATTTAATCAATTGTGTCTGCTGTTTTTTTAATGACATTAGTTTTTTCACATAGAAGATATATTATTGACATACCTACTGAGTGAAAAAAAACTTGCAATATGCAGTTCCTTGCATATGCTTCATATTTGCAGCAGTGTTAATCATGACAGCAGTTTTTAATTAAGTCATAGTCTTTCGACGAAAATATTTTTAATTCTATGTATGTATGTATATATGTATTTTTAGTCAAATTTTTGTAATTTAAATTAATTTAGTTTTAGTCTACGAAATTACACAGTTAGCTAAGATTACAGTAAATTTAGTCAACTAAAATATTAAGTTTAAAGGTTAGGGCCTCTTTAAAGTTTATTTGAAAGCACCTTGAGCTTTTCATTTGGAACCGCTGCGTCTACTTCCTCTTTTTGCTGCGCGTGTGACGTTAGCGCATTGGACCACGTTAAAAGTGGTCATGCTTTTTACCATTAAATAAACCATTTAACCATTGTTTTATAAAGAAGTAATAGGTACAATTACCTTTAAAGGGGAACTGCAGTTTTTTGGGAATGTTGCCTATCGTTCCCAATCACTATGAAAGACAAGACAACATTTTATTTTTTTGCTTTCTAACATAAAAATTGTCTGTTTGGTTCACCTGGCCGAGGACGTTTTTTTCCAGTTGATGTGGGTTAAGCACTCCATTTCTGTTGGCATAACTTGGCTCCAAGCTCTACGTTTACCCTCAAGTCACGACGGTCCGGACTCTCTCGGCCTCCGTCTGCTCCAACGTTTCACCCTATATCTTTGTGATTACTAAGCTTATATTACTAACAGTTCATCCTCCGTATATCCAGGTTCAAAAAGATATTTAGTCCAAAAATATTCATCTTCGTCATCTTTTATAAGGTCTACCATGATTAGAAAACACATGCATTTGTTTCCGGGATTAGAAACACACATTTGTTACAGGAAGTAGGAAGTGGGTTGCTATAGGCACGGGAATAAATGCACCAAGTAAATACGTTTCTGTAATGCTTAAAATGACCAAAATATGGTAAATATTGTATACATTACATACTGTTATGAACGTGCCTGTTACTCCATTATATATATACTTGCAGTGTGTATATAAAACGTTGATGGAGGGATTTTAAGTTATTTTAGAGGGCTTTGAAGGCTACAAAGGTGACTCCCATTAGCCACATCTTGCAAACATTTTTTTGTCTTCAGCGTCTTAAAAAATAAAAAGGCTCATAAGGATTGTGGATGATAGGTGATAGATAAAATGGCTAAATTCCTACAAAAAAGTGCACTTACCCTTTAATATCCAATTTTTGTAGATGTAAAGGTGACTCGCGTGCTGATGGCATCATGGCGTCAAAAATGAAATGTGTCTTCTTCACTTTTTCCCAGATGTACACATATTACGATGTGGAACATGTTAAATCCATACATTTTTGTTTTGGTGATTGGATATCAAACTTTTACCTCACAAGGAAAGGCATCTGATTGGCTCTCCTGCTTAGGTAACTCCCGGCTGCTCTTTCATATGTACGCTACTAAAGAGCTGTGATTTAATATATTCCCAACCTGTCCCACCCATCAACAAAACAAAATAAAATATGATTGTATTTCGTTTCTATCGACATTTTGGTTTCATTTTTATTCTTTGACTTGTCAGTTTTTTCATAGTTTGACTGTAATGGAGGCCAGCCAGTGTGGCTGGGCCATGTGTAAGTTAGTAAACCTCACTCCCTGACAATCTCAAGAGCAGTACCGGCTATCAGGTTTATAGCTTGTCTAATGTTCTCATCTCAGTGTGGGAACTGGAGACTAAACATCACGCTACACTCTATCCATAATGAACACATGAGCCGTCGCTGTGGAGTCGGGAACTTTACTGGGTTCATTCACCATGGCACAGAGTGAAAACTGTCAAAAAAGACAGAAAAAATAAAGAATAAAGTGCCTGTTGGCTTTTTAACATGACAATGCATGACTTAATGCAGTCTGAATTAGCATAACCTGCGATTAGCCTAGCGTTTTCTTAACATCGTTTTTCAACATAAATTATAAAGTATTTGCATGAAATAATGACTGATATCTGTACACAAAGAACTGATCAATGCACCACCACTACTTACGACATTGATTTGTCAGTCCTGTGTTGAGGATGCGAACAGATTGCTGCTGCTGCTGCTGCTCAAACCTGATTGCTTCCCTCTCTGTCTTTGCTTTGATGAAAACAGGAAGTGATGTAACTGTGCATCTAACTAAATTGTCCCACCAGAAACAAACTAAAATGACATGGCCTGACAATGTAAGATAGTTAACATTTAAGAAATATTTTTATAAACATCACATTAATACTTGGTTGATATTCAAATCACAAAATGTAAATGGAGTATTGTTAGCGGTTTTTAAATAGTTATTTATTGGATTGTATGAGTGAAGTAGTGCATCTCCCATTGGCTCCACTGTAAGCAGACTTTTATTTACGTTTATTTACTGTTTAGAATGCTTTTTTTTTTAAATCCATCCATCATCATGTCTTTCATAATGATTGAAAGCAACAGGCAAAAGTCCAAAATAAAGTGCAGTTCCCCTTTAAGGAACAGCCAGGCAGGACATTGAGTTATCTAGTAATAGTTGGATGAAAACAACTGTTTAAATTCAATACAAAACGCTAACAAACAATGTATTCTAAACCCTATTTTTGTAATTACATGTTCCAGTGTCCTACTTGCTACATGCTAGTCAATGTTCAGGAGGATGTTACAAGGTAATGTATCATTAGCATTGTGTCACAATGCCAATCTGCTGTTATTGGACTTACTGTTTCATTGTATCCGCCGTTGCCATACATTGTAGGAACTGTCACCGCTGTTAGTAATTGTTGTGTAACTACATTACCCACAAGGTTTAGCGTGAGAGCAGACCGTAAGCCAGGGTTACAAGCTAGTAGAGGTGTTTGTGTGCTCAGTGAGTAATAAACAGTTGCTGTGTTGCTGAAATATGTTTCAGTCTCCTTGTAACAAACAAGAAACATAACAATGTGTCGGAAGACGGATAATCGCCACAAAAAAAAACAAAGTTCCACATGCCGTAAATATTAGCATCTGAGGCCAACAAGGGAAACACGTGGATCTCATCAAAGAAAAATAAAGGGACGAGTAACAAACATGTATAAGATAAGTCCACCAACACCTATGCGTTAACGGGAAACCTGGCTAATAACTGGAAAAGGTTTAAGCAGAGATTCAACATGGCTGTGGCAGTGTTTGCTCTTAACAGAACGATAAGGTAAACACGTCACTTTTCCCACACGTCTTAGGTGAGGATGCCCTGGCTATACAAAGCAGTTTCCAAGTTGATGAAGATGCAACGTTGGAAGTGGTAATGGAAAGGTTTGAGGACTGTTTTGTGCCAAGACAAAACATTACATATGAGGGATACAGTTTTTTCTCACATGATTAAAACTAAGGAGAATTTTTTGATCAGTATTTAGCTGAGCTGCACACACTGAGCAATACGTGTGACTTTGGAACTTTGAGAGGCTTGCTAATCAGAGACAAAATTGTCTATGGTATACCTAATAATAACTGGACAAAGACTAGTGAGAGGGCAATACCTGACATTTCACCAAACTGAACATGTATAGAGCAGCAGAAACACCCCATACTCAAGCCAAGTGGCTGCGCAAAGAGGAGACAGCAGTGCATGCCATAAAGACAGAAAACAGCACTTTAAACACCCAAATAAACACAAGTAAAAAAAGAGGGGGCCAAAACAGAGTTTAAACTGCCCAAAGATAGGTGTGCCAAGCTTTTGGCATCGTATTCAAAGACTAGAGACTGTAATTGCTGCCAAAAGGTGCATCAACCAATTAATGAGCAAAAGCTGTGAATACTCAGGTACATTGGATCACTTAAATGTTTTGTTTTTAATACATTTGCTAATTAAAAAAAAAAAAAAAGTTCACATTATGAGTTACTGTCTGTAGAATTTTAGGGAAAAACCTTATTTTTTTCCATTTTGAAATTAGGCTGTAACATTACAGAGTGTGGAAAAAGTGTAGCACTTTGAGTATTTCCAGATGCACTGGATTCCTGGTTAACACAACCAATAACAGAGCATTTTAGCTAATGGGCTTTACAGACTCATACAAAGATACAAGGAAAACATTACCATGTATGGAGCTATCTACTGACTAACTTAACTACAGTATGTCACGACTAATGGCCAATTTTAAACTGCTCATTTGGAAAAAGGCAATTTTTTTATATTAACATTTCCACAATGCCTCCATGGTTTAAATTCAAATTTGCTGCACTTATGAGACGCACCTAGGGATAGGTTGATTGTCAATACTAAATTGGCTCTAGTGTGTGAATGTGAGTGTGAATGTTGTCTGTCTATCTGTGCTGGCCCTGCGATGAGGTGGCGACTTGTCCAGGTTGTACCCCGCCTTCCGCCCGAATGCAACTAGGATATGCTCCAGCACCCCCGCGACCCCAAAAGGGACAAGCGGTAGAAAATAGATGGATGGATGGATGGATTCGGAAAAAGGCAATTTTTTTATATTACTATTTCTACTATGCCTCCATGGTTTAAATTCAAATTTGCTGCACTTATGAGACGCACCTAGGGATAGGATGATTGGCAACACTAAATTGGCCCTAGTGTGTGAATATTGTCTGTCTATCTCTGTTGGCCCTGCGATGAGGTGGCGACTTGTTCAGGTTGTACCCCGCCTTCCGCCCGAATGCAGCTGGGATATGCTCCAGCACCCCTGCGACCCCGAGAGGGACAAGCGGTAGAAAATGCGTAAATGGATGGATGGATTATGAGGACAAAAAATACACAAAAACCAAGAAAAGAGGGTCTTAATTAGGATGACCCCTTTCAAGTACCAGTAGAGTGGAAAAACAGGTTGAATTGATATGCTTAATTGTGTTTCATTGTATCCATTTAACGATATCCAATTGTATTTACAATCCGCAAAGTATGTGTAAATACCGTTTAAACATCACAAAATGCCACAAAATATAGTCAGCCATTTTGAATATTCCTCTCTGAATATTTATTATTTCCGGAGATTGACATCACAGTAGTAACACTTCTGCACTCTGACCATGTTATCAGATCAGTCATACTGGAAATTCGCAAACATTTGAAAGAGATGTGGTGTTAATCATTCACATTCCTTAGGTAAGACATGAACACATATGTTTTTCTTTTTTTTATGCATTCCAAGTTGTAAATAGATTAATTAATAAAAAGTCAGCTGACAATGGAGCCTATAGGGCAGGGGTCGGCAACCCGCGGCTCTTTGATCACTCTGATGCGGCACAGCTGCATACTTGCCGACCCCTCCGATTTTTCCGGGAGGTTTCCGGATTTCAGTGCCTCTCCCGGAAATCTCCCGGGGTAAACATTCTATGATTTTCACCCGGACAACAATATTGAGGGTGTGCCGTGATGGCGCTGCCTTCATCATCCTCTACTACCTGTCATCGCGTCCGCATTTACACCATGCTATCTGCGTGCCGGCCCGGTTACATGTAGTATGCAGCTTCTGCTTACAAACGTAAGTGACTGCAAGGCAGACTTGGTTAACAGCCGTACAGGTTACACTGAGGATTGTGATATAAACAACTTCAACACTCTTACTAATATGCGCCACACTGTGAACCCACACCAAACAAGAATGACAAACACATTTCGGGAAAAGATCCGCACTGTAACACAACAGAACAAATACCCAGAATCCCATGCATCCCAAACTCTTCTGGGCTACATTATACACCCCCGCTACCACCAAACCCCGCCCCCCCAACCCCACCCACCTCAACCGACGCACGGAGGTTTATGATGCACTGGACTCAAGGAAAGACTTAAATGAAGCTGAAGATAGCAGTAATGCAACATATATTTCTGTAAAAAAGAAAAGGACGATTGTGCACCACTGGCCGGCAGTATATTGAGCCGGTGTGCTGCTTCTGCTACCACTGCATCACGTTCGGCTCGTCAAAGTTATTCTAGATTATAAATCATTACCCTCATCTGGGTAATAGGAGAATTTAGCCATGAATCTAAAAGCTGTTCATCTGTGACATTCAGTTGATACGTGAAAATGGAGACAAACACACACAACCAAAGACAGTGTGACTGTTAGCAGCAACTCTTTTACCCAACTCAGGGCATTCAATCGATTGCAACTGGACTGCTTGGTTTGTCTTGGAAGACGTTTTGCCGCTCATCCGAGTAGGCTTCTTCATTTCTTGCTCATAGACTTAGATTGATCAGATTTACTTTTTCGCCTTCATTCTACAAAGAAAGGCCACAGGACAGACAATCTTGTTGAAAGCGCAAAAACAACTTTTGAATGAGAGAATAAGACAAGTAAATTTTACAGTTGAAAGTCTCAGAGTAAAATATGATGAATTACTCCTCAAATTGCAAAATATCTTGCCTGAAGAGGTCTGGGAAAAGGTGACACATTTTTCAATGGAACCCCAATTTGGACAACACAACAGAAACAAAGCAAGACAAAACAAGTAAGTTTCAAAACTTACAACTTAGTAAGAACATCTCCACACGGCAAGCACTCATTTGGAGGCAAAGAACTGGGAACTCAACTCATAATGAATCACACAATAGATGGGTAAAGAATTGGTCTAGAAAAAATCTTACCCAACCAGAAAAAAATGTATTGGTGAAAGTGTTGAACTTTGCCATGACTCCACATCAGATTCCTACAGTTGATTTTATCATAGTGACAGAATCAGCCACTAGGAAAAACAGCCTAACAGAAACCGAAGGGGACCAAATACGGCTGAAAGTGACAGCAGCTGTTTCTAATGCCAAGCTCCCACCCTCAAACCTCTCCTTGGAGGAGAGGAAGGCAGTAACATCACTGAGCAAGGATGAAAACATTACAATGCTGCCAGCTGAAAAGGGGAGATGCAGAGTCATTCTCAACACAACTGTCTACAAAACCAGTTGCCTACACTCCTCAAATACACATGAAATACCCAAAAGGGAGCCCACAAGTGGGTACAAGGAAAACCATTGAGTGCTTACCAACTCTAGAAAAGTCAGAAGCCATCAACCGGGCATTGTATTACCGCGTATACCCACAAGAAATCATTCCTGGTATTTATGGCCTTCCAAAAATACACAAGGATGTGGCACCCCTCAGTCCCATTGTCAGCAGCTTTACCTGTGACATACAAAAGTACAATATTGCAAAGTATGTGGCCAACATCTTAGCACCTTTGGTTGTCAAAACCCCACATAATGTCCAAAACTCAATTGACTTTGTAGCGAAGATCAGAGATCTAAAACTGGACAAAAATGAAATTATAGTTTCATCCGACGTCACTTCACTGTCCACCTGTATTCCAACCCAGGATTCAGTAGAGACAGTGAGGTAACGTCTACTAGGTGATCACACCCTACAGGATAGATACACACTAAACCCAGAACAAATTTGTCTTTTGCTGGAACTTTGCCTTAACACTACATACTTTCAATTTGTGGGAACGTTTTACCGACAAAAACATGGTTGTGCCATGCACCTGTATCCCCAATAGTAGCAAACCTTATCCCCAATAGTAGCAAACCTTTACATGGAGGACATGGAAAAGAGAGCTTTAAACTATTTTAAAGTAATAGTACCAAGTCATTGTTACAGATATGTGGATGACACGTGGGTGAAAATCTGAAAACAAAAAGTGCAAGCCTTCAATGAAATTTTCTTCTGGACTAGATCTGACCAATCTAAGTCTATGAGCACTAACTGATGAAGCATACTCGGATGAGCAGCGAAAAGTTTTCTAAGACAAACCAAACAGTCCAGTTGCGATCGATTGAATGCACTGAGATGACAATGACTTGTATGAATGAGAACCTTCCTCGATAACTTTTTTAACCCTTCCTCTGTATTAAAATGAATTCTTCATCTGAACGGGAATATACGGACATCCTATCAGCCGTCATCGAGGTAAGAGCAGACATTGTACAGTAAGCTATTATTTCGATATGTTTGTAGTTTGTACTTTTTGGTTAGCACTTAGCAATACTGCTACATAATACTTAGTGTTTCAATAAAGCTGCATCTGTTTAGAACACAGCTTCTAAAACTTGTAGCTCCCCCCTTCTTATATTCAGGATCAAAATTATAAGGTTCTGCATCATCATTTGTCCCAAAGTCGTCGCTATTGGCTCCCACAAAGTCTGCTTAATTTGCATTGTTGTTGGTAGGGAAGGGATCTGCGGTTCCTACCTCTACGTCATGCGATCAAGTGTCTGGCAAACTCATCATCTCTCAAAATGGCTCGAGAATCTTCGTGAGATTGATACTATTTTGATCATATTCATTTACTCGCAAACTTTGTAAGTCTTTCGATCTCATACATCAGTATACAGGTATATGATAATAGCTTCAATACAGAGGCAACTTGTTTTTCCACTCTACTGGTAGTTTGAACATTTTATAATTACTCGTTACTTTCCCAAAAAAGTGATTGCATTAATCCTTTATAGATGTAATTAGTTACCATGGAAAGTAATGAACATGCTACCTTTTTGAAAAACCTTCAAAAAAGTGCATTTACTGTACAGTATTTCCATCCTGAAAATTACTACTGACAGTTTTAACTGGATGTCTGTGAATTCATCTTGCATTAGTGATGCTGGTGGGGAATGAGGAAAGTGTGTAAGTTGGATAAATACAGCACTGATGTTGAGGTTTTAAGTTCAGAATTAAGTTTTAAAAAATATATATCCATAATGAAACCAGTGCAAAGTTCCACCATAGTAATCACACTGAAAAAAGAGGAAGCTTTCAGTGCCTTATTTCATTGCTAAATAAATGCAGACTCAGCCATATCTGCAACAAATGCTTGGTAATGATATAGTACATGTAATGTCTTTGAAGTAATGTAGTGTCCCGACAGAGTCCCAAAGAGTCTGATGCTCTTTTTTTGTCGACCTGAACACAATGAAACAGCAGCCCTAATAACTAGGTAGCCAGTTGCTACAACAACACAGTGACATGTCTTCCTCAAAATATGTTTACGGTGAGAGACCTCGCATTCACGAACCCCCGGAATTATGAGTATGAGTCATATTTTCATGTTCTTTATCTCTGAAATAATAATGACAATTTGTTGTGGATTCTAGTTCTTTTTTTTTTTTTAAGTATAACTTAGTTAATAATTGTATTTAATTAATTAGGTTACTAGTTACTATCACCCGATCTCTGTCTCTCCACCCCTCCCGCATGCTAAGCTAACGAAGCTAGCGCGGAGAAAGGCGTCGCCGGGCGCCGGTCAGAAGGAGTCTACTCCTGCACACCGTGACCAGGACTTCTCGGAAGACAGCAGGAACTTCACTCGGTGACAGAAAACACCGTGAGTATGGCTTCCTGCGCGTCTTGCACCTTACTCACGGAGAGGCTGGCTCTGCTAGAGGGCCGTGTCCGCCAGTTAGAGCAGAGTAATCTCGTAACTTTAGATGTTGCGGACACATCTGCTAGCGTTAGCTGTAGCGAGCTAACTAGCCCAGCCTGTAGCAGTCCTAAGCGGCCTACAAGCTACGGTGTACCGGTTGAGACGCATAATAGATTTAGCTCTTTAGCTAGTCCTACACCCCAGTCTACCGGGCACCACACCTTAGTCATAGGGGACTCCATCACCCGAAACATAAAGCTTAGCAAACCAGCCACAATTAAGTGCATCCCGGGGGCCCGAGCACCTGACATTGAGGCTAATCTTAGGGAGCTAACTCGCAACAGGCCTAGTAAACACGTACGACAGGCTAATCGCACCACTAGTTATGCGAATATAGTTGTACACGTTGGCTCCAATGACACTAGAATGAGACAGTCAGAGATTACAAAGAGAAACATAGCCAGGACTTGTGATCTCGCTAGAAAGATGTCCAGGCATCGAGTAATTGTCTCTGGCCCCCTGCCTGCGAGAGGCAATGATGAGAGATATAGCAGATTAGTCTCGCTTAACAAGTGGCTGGCTAGCTTCTGTAGACAACAGGGACTAACGTTTATTGATAATTGGCCCTCTTTCTGGGGCAAACCAGGCTTGCTGATGAGGGACGGCCTTCACCCTAACCAGGAAGGCGCCATCATCCTGTCTAAGAATATAGACTACTGTTTAAGTCACATTTGACTAACTACACTAGAGCAAGCCCGGTCACAGGCAATTACAGAGCCTGCTAGTCCGGGTGAGGAGTCAGTTAAACTAGAACTAGCCAGCGCCAGGCTGGATAATTCCTGTACGCATAGCAATTTTCTTAGAATAACACACAACTCACATAATGTGTTTTCTGTTGTGAATGTGTCCGGGGTAGATATGCATTCTACTGAGGTGGCAAATCATGATGCGTTCAGTCGATCGCAGCATCAAGCAAACAATCTGAAAATTCCCGTCGTATCAATTCCTAGATATGGTCGAAACTATTTAAAGTGCACTACGTATAATAAACGCAACATTATTAATATTTCTACTACGGATAATTTAAACAAAAACTCGTCAAAACAGCCCAATACTTATAATATGGGCTTTTTAAACATAAGATCATTGTCTCCCAAAACGTTATTAGTTAATGAGGTCATTAGAGACAACAATCTTAACGTCATTGGTCTTAGCGAAACCTGGCTCAAACCAGACGAATTTTTTGCGCTAAATGAGGCATCTCCTCCTAACTATACGAATGCGCATATTGCCCGTCCCCTTAAAAGGGGTGGGGGGGTCGCACTAATATACAATGAAAACTTTAACCTTACCCCTAACCTAAATAATAAATACAAATCGTTTGAGGTGCTTACTATGAGGTCTGTCGCACCGCTGCCTCTCGATATGGCTGTTATCTACCGCCCCCCAGGGCCCTACTCGGACTTTATTAATGAATTCTCAGAGTTCGTTGCTGATCTAGTGACGTACGCAGACAATATAATCATAATGGGGGACTTTAATATCCATATGAATACCCCATCGGACCCTCAGTGCGTGGCGCTCCAGACTATAATTGATAGCTGTGGTCTTACACAAATAATAAATGAACCTACGCATCGCAACGGCAATACGATAGATCTAGTGCTGGTCAGGGGTGTCACCACCTCCAAAGTTATGGTACTCCCGTATACTAAAGTAATGTCCGATCATTACCTTATAAAATTCGAAGTTCTGACTCATTGTCAACAAACTAATAATAATAATAACTGCTATAGCAGCCGCAACATTAATGCCGCCACAACGATGACTCTTGCTGACCTACTGCCTTCGGTAATGGCACCATTCCCAAATTATGTCGGCTCTATTGATAACCTCACTAACAACTTTGACAATGCCCTGCGCAAAACCATTGATAGTATAGCACCGCTAAAACAAAAAAGGGCCCCTAAAAGGCGCACCCCATGGTTTACAGAGGAAACCAGAGCTCATAAATTATCATGTAGAAAGTTGGAACGCAAATGGCGCGCGACCAAGCTTGAGGTTTTCCATCAAGCATGGAGTGATAGTTTAATATCGTATAAACGCATGCTTACCTTAGCTAAAGCTAAATATTACTCAAATCTCATCCGCCTCAACAAAAACGACCCTAAATTTTTGTTTAGTACAGTAGCATCGCTAACCCAACAAGGGACTCCTCCCAATAGCTCCACCCACTCGGCAGATGACTTTATGAATTTCTTTAATAAGAAAATTGAACTCATTAGAAAGGAGATTAAAGACAACGCATCCCAGCTACAACTGGGTTCTATGAACACAGATACAACTGTATCTACGACGGATACTGCAATACAAAATAGTCTCTCTCTTTTTGATGAAATAACATTAGAGGAACTATTACAGCGTGTAAGTGGGATAAAACAAACAACATGTTTACTTGACCCACTTCCTGGGAAACTTATCAAGGAGCTTTTTGTATTATTAGGTCCATCAGTGCTAAATATTATAAACTTATCACTTTCCTCTGGCACTGTTCCCCTAGCATTCAAGAAAGCGGTTATTCATCCTCTGCTCAAAAGACCTAACCTTGATCCTGACCTCATGGTAAACTACCGACCGGTGTCCCACCTTCCCTTTATTTCGAAAATCCTCGAAAAAATTGTCGCACAGCAGCTAAATGAACACTTAGTGTCTAACAATCTCTGTGAACCTTTTCAATCCGGTTTCAGGGCAAATCACTCTACGGAGACAGCCCTCGCAAAAATGACTAATGATCTACTGCTAACGATGGATTCTGATGCGTCATCTATGTTGCTGCTTCTTGATCTTAGCGCTGCTTTCGATACCGTCGATCATAATATTTTATTAGAGCGTATCAAAACACGTATTGGTATGTCAGACTTAGCTTTGTCGTGGTTTAACTCTTATCTTACTGACAGGATGCAATGCGTCTCCCATAATAATGTGACCTCGGACTATGTTAAGGTAACGTGCGGAGTTCCTCAGGGTTCGGTTCTTGGCCCTGCACTCTTTAGTATTTACATGCTGCCGCTAGGCGACATCATACGCAAATACGGTGTTAGCTTTCATTGTTATGCTGATGACACCCAACTCTACATGCCCCTAAAGCTGACCAACACGCCGGATTGTAGTCAGCTGGAGGCGTGTCTTAATGAAATTAAACAATGGATGTCCGCTAACTTCTTGCAACTCAACGCCAAGAAAACGGAAATGCTGATTATCGGTCCTGCTAAACACCGACATTTATTTAATAATACCACCTTAACATTTGACAACCAAACAATTACACAAGGCGAATCAGTAAAGAATCTGGGTATTATCTTCGACCCAACTCTCTCGTTTGAGTCACACATTAAGAGTGTTACTAAAACGGCCTTCTTTCATCTCCGTAATATCGCTAAAATTTGTTCTATTTTATCCACTAGCGACGCTGAGATCATTATTCATGCGTTCGTTACGTCTCGTCTCGACTATTGTAACGTATTATTTTCGGGGCTCCCTATGTCTAGCATTAAAAAATTACAGTTGGTACAAAATGCGGCTGCTAGACTTTTGACAAGAACAAGAAAGTTTGATCATATTACGCCTATACTGGCTCACCTGCACTGGCTTCCTGTGCACTTAAGATGTGACTTTAAGGTTTTACTACTTACGTATAAAATACTGCACGGTCTAGCTCCGTCCTATCTTGTCGATTGCATTGTACCATATGTCCCGGCAAGAAATCTGCGTTCAAAGAACTCCGGCTTATTAGTGATTCCCAGAGCCCAAAAAAAGTCTGCGGGCTATAGAGCGTTTTCTATTCGGGCTCCAGTACTATGGAATGCCCTCCCGGTAACAATTAGAGATGCTACCTCAGTAGAAGCATTTAAGTCCCATCTTAAAACTCATTTGTATACTCTAGCCTTTAAATAGCCCCCCTGTTAGACCAGTTGATCTGCCGTTTCTTTTCTTTTCTCCTCTGCTCCCCTTTTCCTTGAGGGGCGGGGGTGCACAGGTCCGGTGGCCATGGATGAAGTGCTGGCTGTCCAGAGTCGGGACCCGGGGTGGACCGCTCGCCTGTGCATCGGCAGGGAACATCTCTGCGCTGCTGACCCGTCTCCGCTCGGGATGGTGTCCTGCTGGCCCCACTATGGACTGGACTCTTACTATTATGTTGGATCCACTATGGACTGGACTCTCACAATATTATGTCAGACCCACTCGACATCCATTGCTTTCGGTCTCCCCTAGAGGGGGGGGGTTACCCACATATGCGGTCCTCTCCAAGGTTTCTCATAGTCATTCACATCGACGTCCCACTGGGGTGAGTTTTTCCTTGCCCGTATGTGGGCTTTGTACCGAGGATGTCGTTGTGGCTTGTGCAGCCCTTTGAGACACTTGTGATTTAGGGCTATATAAATAAAGATTGATTGATTGATTGATTGATTGATTGATAGTCTGTTCAACTTGACTGTCACAAAATTCAATAACATTAAAAAGTAAAAATTGCATGTTTAAAAATGTTTAAGTATCGGTTCGGGCACTGTTTAAGTACTGGCAAAACATCTCTAGGAAAGAAGCTTAGTATATAACAATGTGCTCTGGATGTTAGACTCTCATTAGATTATGAATATTTTGATGAATGTCATGACTTGGACTATGGCTTGGTTTGTTCTCCCGAGGTGCAAGTGAATTGGACTGGTCATGGCGTGAAGGTAAATACATGATTTATTTAACACTATAACTACAAAGAAAAGGATCTGAACAAAAGGCGCGCACAGGGGCGGAGGTACAAACTATGAAACCAAAAGACTTGCACGTGGGCAGAAACTATGAACAATTAAACAAAACACTAACTGTGGCATGAATCGAAACAAAACTTACTTGACATGGCATGAAGTGCGCAGAGGTACATAGAGTGTGACAGGGGTAAGAATGCGGGGATGTCGTCAGGACGAACAACAGAAAATGAAAAGCTTAAATAACACAGACATGATTAACAAAAACAGGTGCGTGACTCAAAACGTGAAACAGGTGCGTGACGTGACAGGTGAAAACTTATGGTTGCTATGGTGACAAACAAGAGTGCACAATGAGTCCAAACGTGGAACAAGTGAAACTAATGGGTAATCATGCAAACAAGACAAGGGAGTGAAAAGCCAGAAACTAAACAAAACATGACTTAAAACAAAACATGATTACACAGACATGACAATGAAGCTTCTTCATTAGAGCTGAAAGTCTACAATTCAATATTTATCTATTGAATATATTTAAAGTTCAAAGTGCAAAAACGTGTCGCCAATACTTTTGGACCTATGTTAACATTTATTGGCAAATATATATATATTTTTTAAGTTCCTGATAATGCCCTGGAAAGTTTGTGGCTGCATGGGTACAATCTCTAATTGAATTTAGAAAGGTGAACAGTTTATCGCGCATGTTTGACTCACGCATAAGCAATGAGGTGAAAACCTAATTACTCAAACATCAGCAGGAGGTTATACTCAAGAGTAATTAATCAAGTCATTCTGACTCACAAGAGTTCCATTTTGAGTTATAGATTATACGTATTCTATAACTAAATCTCCAAGGAGAAACACTGAGAAGGCTTTCAGTCTGAAAGCACAATTTATGTTCGTCCCCGCTTACTCTTTGACTGCAGCTCTCTTTTTTTGCACCAACATGTCAGACAGCGCTGAATCAATTTCTCCATTGGTGGCTCAGGTCCGTTTGCATTTTTCAATTCATTTATACTCATCACCTGGAAATAGCCAGAGGCAGAAGCAATCTGAGCATCTGTATTATGAAGATCCTCAAAATCATTTCTTGTCACACTGTTTTGGTTCTGAAAGGACGTTGTCGGCAATGAGGAGAAGGGTGCTCTTTGCTTACAAGCAAACATGGAATAATGGCTTGTCAGGAATAATACTCCTGTATGATTCTTTATTTCACCAAATTCAAACACTTTATTTTGAAGGTTGCAAATATTGTACATATAAGATCATTTTTTGCCTTTGAGTGGGGTCAAAACCTTTATTAATCCATTCATTAGAGGGCAGCCTGGAGTCTTTGCCGGCTGATTTTGGGCAAAATGTGGGTTACACCCTGGACTGGTCGCCGGTCAGTCTGGGGGCTCATATAAACAACCAACAATTTGCATTCATACCTATGGACAATTTAGAGTCTCCCAGTAATAACATGCATGTTTCTGGAATGTAAGACAAAGTACAATCTGACAAAAATCCATGCAAGCATGATTAAAATAGAGCAGCATATAGTAATCCTAGAAATAATACGAATACGTACGCTCAAGACAGACAGAGAGCAATCTGATTGTATGTTGGCTTGCTATGGTAACGGTTACATGCCTTCAAAATAAGATGCAGATACAACATTAAAAACGAATATAAAGAACATGAGAATTTCAACTCACCGTAACGCTGTAGATTTGTCAACCTGGAGTGCGTACCACGGTGATTTATCAATCCTCTAACAATTGTGTCTCAATGTCTTCGGCTATTTCCTCAATGCGCTGAGTCACGGTGCTAGCCTACAGAGGCACCTGTGATATCTTTTTAACAGCAGCCTCTCCTAGAAGTTGACGGCAAATGTCTTTAGCGGCAGGAAGGATCAATTCTTCACCAATAGTGAATGGCTTTTTAGCCTTAGCAATACGATCAGCCACTACGATGCTCCCAGTGCATTCTCATTTACTGATGTGGTGTCCCTCAGTAGTAATTTCTTCTGTTTTTTATGTTTATGTTTTTTTCTTTCAAAATACTCCGGGTGCGTGTCTTTTAATCCAAGGTGCTTGGTCTCTAAGTGGCGAAGCAGTTTTGTAGGCTTCATTTCCTCAATAGAGAGCTGGCCGCCACATATTATGCAAAACGGGCTCGGTGCGTGGGAAACACCTGTTGCGATAAATCCATATTTCAAGTAGGACTCCTGGTATTGTCTGTTAAAAGCTTTCTTTTTGTTGGAAGTCGTAGGCTGTTCTTCTCTTTCTTCCCGGTGCCGTTTACCCTTCACAAATAAACTTTCCAAAGACGTCTGTTTTTTACTCATTTTCCTAGCTGGGTTAAATTTTGCTGCTCAAGTGACCGATATATAACTGAGAGAATCCGGTCATTTTTCAAAATAAAATGCTAAAAAAAAAAAAAAAAAATGGTGGTTGGGGACAACTGCTCTACACAACACCCCCAGCACAAACCCACTAACACACTGATCTGATCTGATCTGTTAAAGTTTTCTTGTGTAATAGCGACAGCCAGGTACAAATAGATACTGTGTAGGACTCAGTGTGGGAAAGTTGATTGGTTCCTTGATCCCGGTTTACAGTCTTAGGGGCCCGCTTCCTGATATTAGCCGCCTCTTTGATCCACCGGTGGAACGTGTTGCTTTCTGTTCTGAGAAAGTTGGCTGCATCCCAGTCTATAAGGTGGTTCTCTCTTTCTTGCAGTGGTTGTATTGGTGAGCGTTCCAGCTGTTGCCTTTTCACATTCTTTCTGGTGGTCCTTTTGTCGTGTGATGAACTGTCTCTCCTATGTATGTTTTATTGCAGGTTAGTCAAGGAATCTCATACATCACATCACACTTTTTGCCAGGGAGAACTGATCCTTAGAGTGTACTAGGATTTGGTGAAGCTTGATGTGCGCGCCGATGTGGTGTTTTCTAGAGAACCTTTTTTATTTTTCTCCTCCTTGTTGTTCTTTAGGACCTCTCTCCTGCCTTTGTTTATTGCCCAGTTGGGGTAGTTGCAGGCTTGAGCACCTGCCTTACCTAGTTCTCTTCCTCCTCTTGACCCTGTTTTCTGTGATGACTTTGGCGCGGTCATACACGTTATGGACTACTGATTGCTTGTGTGCTGTGTGGTGCTGTGATGTCCATAGTAAGTATCAGTCTGTGTGTTGGCATTCGGTATATTTTGATATTGATGCTACCATTCTTAATGTGGTAACATTAAAGGGGAACATTATCGCCAGACCTATGTAAGCGTCAATAGATACCTTGATGTTGCAGAAAAAAGACCATATATTTTTTTAACCGATTTCCGAACTCTAAATGGGTGAATTTTGGCGAATTAAACGCCTTTCTATTATTCGATCTCGGAGCGATGACGTCACAATGTGACGTCACATCAGGAAGCAATCCGCCATTTTCTCACTTTCGTCGGTGTGTTGTCGGAGGGTGTAACAACACGAACAGGGACGGATTCAAGTTGCACCAGTGGCCCAAAGATGCGAAAGTGGCAAGAAATTGTACGAAATTTGTTCAAAATACGAGGGTGTGGGGAAAGCCGACGAAATGGTCAGTCGTTTGTTCCGCACACTTTACCGACGAAAGCTATGCTACGACAGAGATGGCAAGAATGTGTGGATATCCTGCGACACTCAAGGCAGATGCATTTCCAACGATAAAGTCAAAGAAATCTGCCGCCAGACCCCCATTGAATCTGCCGGAGTGTGTGAGCTATTCAGGGACAAAGGACCTCGGTAGCACGGCAAGCAATGGCGATAGTTTGTTCCCGCAGACGAGCGAGCTAAACCCCTGGATGTCTTGGCTCACACCGCTTCTGCCGTCCCTTATGCCACCGAAGATGATCAAGAGAAGAATATCGACCCTAGCTTCCCTGGCCTGCTGACATCAACTCCAAAACTGGACAGATCAGCTTTCAGGAAAAGAGAGCGGATGAGGGTATTTCTACAGAATATATTAATTGATGAAAACTTTATTCATTACTTGCGGTTTTACGTAAATTATTATACATAAACTGTGTTTACCAATAATTTAGCTTAAAAACATTTATTTTTTTCAATCATTCGAGTACATTCGGGTAGTCTTGTGTAATGCAGTATTTTGTGTCTATTTAGGTATGGTTAACCTGAGTGAAGTCTCCCCATTATTTTGTTACAGGTGTTACAGGTTGTTAGTTGTTAGTTTCCTTTAATGCCAAACAAACACATACCAATCGTTGGTTAGAAGGCGATCACCGAATTCGTCCTCGCTTTCTCCCGTGTCGCTGGCTTTCATGTCGTTTTCGTCGGTTTCGCTTGCATACGGTTCAAACCGATATGGCTCAATAGCTTCAGTTTCTTCTTTAATTTCGTTTTCGCTACCTGCCTCCACACTACAACCATCCGTTTCAATACATGCGTAATCTGTTGAATCGCTTAAGCCGCTGAAATCCGAGTCTGAATCCGAGCTAATGTCGCTATCCCTTGCTGTTCTATCCGCCATGTTTGTTTGTATTGGCATCACTATGTGACGTCACAGGAAAATGGACGGGTGTATATAACGATGGTTAAAACCAGGCACTTTGAAGCTTTTTTTAGGGATATTGCGTGATGGGTAAAATTTTGAAAAAAACTTCGAAAAATAAAATAAGCCACTGGGAACTGATTTTTAATGGTTTTTACCCCTTCTGAGATTGTGATAATGTTCCCCTTTAAGATGTAGTCTATATAACATTTCTAGAGAGACAGCCTACATTCCTTTAGAGTGGTGGCAATGGCTTTGGCCTTCAAGTCTTCTATGAAGAAACCACTCATGATGGCTGAGAGGGTCACCCATGGCAAATTCCTCATTTTGTCTGTAAACAAAACAAAAAAATATGTGGACTTCGCTACAAACTTTGGCAACTGGACTGTGTCCTCAACTCTCAAAACCTCTTTTTTTGTTGACAGAGTGTTAGGTCTGCTTGCAGGCAGTTCTGTACTATGCTTATTGTGACATCCACTGGTGTTTTAGTGAACAGAGCAACTAGATCATGTGATATGAGTATCTCATCTGAGTCCAGCCCAGGAAAGGTTTAATTATCTCAACCCGGGCTTTCGAAAGGTTGTATGTGACTGATCCTTTGCTGTCAACAATAGGGCAGAGTGGAACAGGTTTTTTGTGGTTTTGGGGTTCCCATATATTCTGGCTGTTGATGCTAAATAGTTGTAATTGTCCTCAGTTTTTTCTTTTTCTCCTCTGTAGGGCTTTTTTAATACCTCATATGTGTCTTTATCCTCCAGCAGGGCTATCATTTGTTTTTCCTATTGCTTTGTGTCCATGATGACTGTAGTCCTACCTCTGTCTTTCTTTCACACTAATTCATCCACAACTTCTACATTATATAGTGAAGCGGTTCATTTGGTCTACTGATAATACATTTATATAAACAAGGTTTGTCTATAAAAGCCTTTGTAATAAAACTGTTTGTAGCTGACAAGTTTCAGCGACCTTGCCTCTGCAGCCTTCATCAAATGTGTCACGTGATGAGTTGTAGAACCGGGATAAAGGAGCCTACCAAATTTCCCACACCTGGGACACAGTCCCGCTGTCTGACTAACGATTAGACCGCATAGGGCGGCCAATGCTGAGGGACACCGCCATCCCACTACCTCAGGTGGGATGGTACGACCCATGTAACATTACAGACGACGTCACAACAACATCATGTGACATTCTGATAAAGGCTGCATAAGCAAGGTAGCCGAAACTTGTTAGGTACAAACTATTTTATTATTCAAGCTTTTGTAGACAAACTTCCATCCATTTTCTACCATTTGTCTCTTTCGGGGTCGTGGGGGGTGCTGGAGCCTATCTCAGCTGCATTCGGGTGGAAGGCGGGGTGGACAAGTCACCACCTCATCGCAGGACCAACACAGATAGACAGACAACATTCACACTCACATTCACACACTAGGGCCAATTTTAGTGTTGCCAATCAACCTATCCCCAGGTGCATGTCTTTGGAGGTGGGAGGAAGCCGGAGTACCCAAAGGGAATCCACGCAGTCACAGGGAGAACATGCAAACTCCACACAGAAAGATCCCGAGCCCGGGATTGAATTGATTTTTTTTGTATTGTGAGGCACTGTCCCACCGTGCTGCCCAAGGTTTGTAGACAAACCTTGTTTATATATACTTAATGCTTATAATTAGATGCGTCAAATTATCACATTATAGTGATTGTAATTACAGTCATATTTAGCACCTTATATATTTGTAATCACGTTTATCAAATGTTTTCTCTCTAACGTCACTGTTTCCGCTTACGAGTTGCATCATCTTATGCTTGACTAGCAGTATGTGGCACGAAGATAGTATTGAACCACTGTGAAAAATAGGTCTCACTCTGTCTGAATGACCCCTGTAGAGCCCATCAAGATCCAGGGCCGGGAGGTGGCAGTAGTGGGGCAGTACAAGTACCTGGGAGTCCACTTGAACAGCAGACTGGACTGGTAGGACAACTGCAAAGCTGTTTACAAGAAGGGCATGAGCAGACTCTTTTTCCTGAGGAAGCTTAGGTCCTTTAATGTGTGCAGCAAGCTGCTGGAGATCTTTTATCAGTCTGTTGTGGCCAGTGCCCTGTACTTTGCAGTGGTTTGTTGGGGGAGCAGCACCAGCAAAATGGACTCAAACCGAATTGACAAACTGATCCGGAAAGCCGGCCAAACCATTGGCACACAGTTTGAGGTGTTTGTGTCAGTGAGGGACAAACTGCTGGCCATCATGGACAATCCTGACCACCCACTCCACCAGACAATTGAGGGACAGCGGAGTTCATTCTCCAACAGGCTCCTTCAGCTTTGTTCCCACAGTGTTCGATTCAAGAACTCCTTCATTCCGCACTCCATCCAGCTGTATAATCACTCGCCATACAGCAATAGATGATATCTGTCTATTACCTGACACCTTCTATGCAGAGGTGGGTAGAGTAGCCAGAAATTGTACTCAAGTAAGAGTACTGTTACTTTAGAGATGTATTACTCAAGTAAAAGTAAGGAGTAGTCACCCAAATATTTACTTGAGTAAAAGTAAAAAGTATGTTGTGAAAAAAACTACTCAAGTACTGAGTAACTGATGAGTAACCTGTTCGTTTAATGATGACGGGCACAAATAATGCACAAAAACATAAAAATAGCAATGAACAAATTCAGAGCCAGGAATATCTACACTGTAAAAACTCTTTCAGTGGTATTGTCCATTCTACTTTATTTTTAAAAGTATATTTATTCCAATAAATCAATTTATTTTTATTTTTAGAGTTTTTGAGTTATCTATAAGTAAAAAGTGTGAATATTTTCGTAACTTACTTTTTTATGTGATAAAATTAATTTTATTGGACTTCCAACATAAATTGATTTAGCAGAACTCAGTTCAAAGGTTTATATCAGACCTAAAACGTCAGGACCCGCCCACCTGCATGCTGCTGTGGAAGAACAAGCCCAGACACGTTTCTTCACGGAGCCCAAGGAAAACACTTTACCGAACTCATGTAAGTAACAATTTATATTGTTAAAAGTCAGTATTTGCCAGGATTTAAATGTATACATTTTCAAAAGCATGGTTCAATGTTATATTTAGTTTACTACTTTTCCCGCCGACCGCCATTTCGAATGTGCTCTTACCTCCAACAGCTCATTAACTTCAACCAAACATTGTTTATAGCTGTGAAGTTTATAATTAGCGTTTACTTTGCGTGGTAGTTTAATATTTTATTCTTCAGTTTATAAGCAGCCACATTAAAGCTGCTTAACTAGCTTGCATTAAAAGTTTCTAGCAGCTAGCTAGGTAAACTTGACAGAGCTATCTGAAGCCCCCTCAGACCTGCTGCCCATGCACACTCCTAGGCAAAACGCTACTCTTGTAAGAATAACACTCATTGTGTAAGTCTCAATCTCAACATTCCCCCCCCCCCCCCCCAAAAAAATCTCACCAGTAGTCACCATTTAAAGGGTAAATTTTTAAATTTTTCTTCCGTGGGGGCATGCTCCCGGACCCCCCTACTGTTATAGGTTACCAACTTAGACCACCGTGGCTACAAAAAAATCTAGAGGAAATACTGCAAAAGAGTATATTAGGGTGTAAAAAAACCAGATATAAAGGGCTCTCATCAGGCTTATACATCCAAGAGGTTAGACATGAACCATAACTTGTCTTTTTTGTTATCTCTCTCCAATGACAGATGGGATGGCCCTGTAAGTTGTGCAGCACTGTTGTACCAACCAAGAGTGACATTTTAAAGCATTACAGACTGCACCATGGGACCTTTGGACACAGCCATTCCTTGCCTTGCATTCATGTAGGTTGCCCATGCTCTTATACATCCCTTTGCTCTCATCTGTCAAGATGCTAGACTTCTCCTCTCTGACACCACCGCCAGAGAGTCGAGCTCCACTCCCACCACGTTACTGGCCTTCTCTACCAACTTGTCCAGTCTGTTTGCGTCCCTCGCTCTCAGCCCGCTGCCCCAGCAGGCCACGGCGTACAAGAAGGCGCCTGCCACCACCAACTCGTAGAATATCTTCTCTTCTATTCTATTCTATTATCATTCTATTTTTCCTGACCAAGTTTCCATTGTGACTTGGACATGACATACTAGACTCACATTTTGCCTGAAAATGTATACTAATACCCTTAATATCAGTAACGGTCAACATTTGCTGTCTTACAGATTAATGAAGCGTTCCGAAGGTGCACTGCTGTTCCACTGGAATCAACATTTATGTCCCAACTGGACAGGTACACTCCAAAACTCCTGGAGCTCTTCAGTGCAAAAGGAGGAGTGACTGCAGCGCATCAAGAACTTGTTGATGGAACTGACACAGGTGGGTTAAAAGTGGTTTAAAAGTTTAAACTGAATCTGTAATCATGCTCTAATAACGGTATCACAGATTTGGAGTAAAATTGCCTACAAAATTCATTTATTTATTATTCTTCTCTTAACTCTAGGACCCAAGTGCCTCTGCAGTGAAGAAGAGAGATGTGACTGTGAGATGCCTCATAGAGTACGTGGGAGATAGTGGACAGGAGCTAATCTCTGACTACTGTAAGTATTGTTTAAAAGCAGGTTTGGATCAGTCTGATGTACAAGCTTAAATTGGGTTTACTTTTATGTGAACTGACTGAACCAGCAGTTGTCAGGTGGAGGTCGAGCATGCAGCTAGTTGGCAAGAGCCCCAGGATAGCCAATTAGCACAGCACCACAGAGTGATGCCTTTCTGTCTTGTGTTTCTGTTTGCCCTAAAAAAACAATGCAAACAAAAAATACTCCCCTTAAACAAGCATTAAAACATTTACTCTCTCTCTCTCTCTCTCTCTCTCTCTCTCTCTCTCTATATATATATATATATAACATATTACTGTTTGTTTGTTTGTTTTAATTTCCGGTGGTTCTATTCAGGTTTTTTATATGCAAATTAGAAATGCCAATAAAAAACATGTGGCTGGAAATGCATCTATTATACCAAGTTTAATGTGCAAGATCTCAAATTAGAATTCAAAAGTTTTCAAAATGGTCATCACAAAAGTAATCATTATCTGAATTAAATCACACAACTTATATTACTGTAAATATAAAATTAGATGTTTGTTTTTTTAATTACTGTTTTTGTATCTCAAAGGGAACTGCAGAGACCGCTGTTCTTGAGGACCTGGAAATGAAGAATATGAGCATCTACATCTGTTGTGAGACAAATGCAGTAGGAATCATCATTGAGGGAGTACCAGTCCTTACTCATCTTGGAAACCTGGTCAAAGCATGCTGCCTACTTCTGGGGTTGACGTATGCACTTAATCTTGAGTATCCATCCAAACTTTCCAAAACATTTGAGGTGTTTCAAAGACTTTTTGTGGGACTTGACACACTGCGCCCAAAACCAACCCCCAAATTCATGACTCTCAAAAACAAGCTTCTAGCTTAGGCAGTGAGCCATGACTGTCAGCTTACACTTTTGAACAGCTATTTTCTTGTGTCTGTTCAAAATCATTATACATTGTTCATTGAGTGGAATTCTTCAGAATGTTGTAACGGTTTGTCCTGTTCAGGTTTTATACAAAGCTCCAGGTCATCGTTTCTGGTGTGTAAATTAAGTTTTTTTATGTTTTATACACACTAAATTGCCCCACTGTGAAGCTCCAGCTGGTCAGAAGGAGGGATCTGTGAGTTGTTTAAGTTAAAATGTTTCAAAATATACACACTGAAAGACACTACAGTGAAGGTGTTCTGCTTGTGAATTGTTACAGAAGTACAGATAATCTTAATGTTAAATTGTTTTAGCAAGAAACTGTACTGTGAATGTTCTAAGTAAAACTTGAGATGCTGAGGTCATGCATTATTTTACGCACTAAATACTGATGTTCTTGACTGTTAATACTGTCCAGCTTATTGACAGGTTTGGATATGGCTTGTGAAAATGTTTTAATATGTATACGGTTAAAAAAAGAAAACTACTGTGAAGGTGTTCTATACAGCACTTTAAAAAGTTGAGGTCATGCATTCTTGTATAATATGGATGTTGACTGTTCATACTGTCCAGCTCATTGCCACTGTTTTTATATGGTAATGATTTAATAAAGGTTGGAATTTGATATGTTTTGATTTTTTTATTATTCTAAGTAATTATTTTAAGCAGTTTCCATTTTCAAAACAAAGAAAGGGTAAGTTGGTCAAAATTAATAAAATTGAGTACAAAAAATATTTTTTCATTTAAATGTTACTTATTTTAATTAAGTCTTGTGTGTTTAATATGCTGATGTTTTTTTCATTGATTTTACTCAATTTCTTGGCTTTTTCTGTAAACGCAACTTAATCTTTTTGCATAAATCGAAATGCATATTATTAAGTTCTACTTACTCAAAATACCAATTAGTTGACTAAACTAACAAAAATTGCTTGGAAAATGTTGCCTTATTTTTATTGAGTTAGATCTAGGCAACAGTTTTTACAGTGTATTAAGCAACTAAAACAACAATATATATTAAATAATAATACATTAACATGAAAAAAATTAAGGCAAATTGAGCCACAATAACTTAACAGCACCATAGGCTCAGTAGGCAGAGATTACAAAGGAAAATAACAAGTTAGCCTTTACGCAAACCATAAACTGATAGGTGTGGGCTGCACCTGAGAACACACTGTGCACTTCTGATTGGTGTTTGTATGCATGCGTGAGTGTGTGTGCGACTGTGCGTGTCTATGAGGCTGCAGTGCGTTAATAAAGGTCCCCACACGATGTACATTTGACAGTGATTCATAGCAGGGAAGCCAACATCAGCCTACTGAGACAGCCAAAATATCTACTAACGTTACTTACCGCGATGTGCTTCCTCAAATTTGACGTTGAGTTCATGTAAGCTTAAGCTTGTTGTTGTTTTGCGGCTAAAACATTCATGTGACCGCCTGGCTCTGTTTGATTGGTGAAACGGAGTCAAACGTCAGCAGTGACTGCATTTGATTGATGAAACGGAGTCAAACGTCATCAGTGACTGTATTTGATTGGTGAAACGCAGGCATGCGATAGATCCTACTTTTAAGGTCTGTCTGACAAACCAAAACAAACAAAGCGTGCATTAACAGATCGATAAAAATCAGTAGTAGCGAGCTGAATGTAGATAAATGTAGCGGAGTAAAAGTAGCGTTTCTTCTCTATAAATATACTCAAGTAAAAGTAAAAGTATGTTGCATCAAAACTACTCTTAGAAGTACAATTTATCCCAAAGGTTACTCAAGTAGATGTAACAGAGTAAATGTAGCGCGTTACTACCCACCTTTGCTTCTATGTTAGCTACTTCTCTTTATTTTTAATGTCTATTTTCTATTTTCTGCTGGATTTATTCTCTATTTTATGCTGCTGCTGTCACATATACCGTATTTTTCGGACTATAAGTCGCAGTTTTTTTCATAGTTTGGCCGGGCTCCAGTGCGACTTATATATGTTTTTTTCCTTTTTTATTATGCATTTTCGGCAGGTGCGACTTAAACTCCGAAAAATACGGTACTGTAATATTGTACATGGTAATTGTTATGTATTGTATATATGATATAGACATAATATAATATATCAGTATATATAATATTCTGTGCATATATTATGTATATATTACGTATATATGTTATAATTTATATCGCTATATTTAGTCTATTTATACCTGCATTGTCCTTTCCATCCTTACACTTTCCATCGTTGTAACTGAGCTACCGTGTGGAACAATTTCCCTTGTGGATCATTAAAGTTTGTCTAAGTCTAAGTTGTCTAAATCTAAGTCACAAGACTTGGTCGGATGAAGAGTGTGATATTAGCGGCTTTGAAAAGTGGGGATAGGAAGAATTGTGTCATGATCCGTTTCCCGGGTCATGTTTTGTTTCGTTTCGTATTTCCTTAGTTGTTGGTTAGTTCCGTTTGTGCACCCTTGTTTGTTTACTTGGTTGTCATGAGTGCTGATTTTTGTCATCTGCCTCTGATAAGTGGTCGGGACGCTCACCTGCTCCTGGTCAGTAATCAGAGAGCTATTTATTTCTGCCACGCGCCAGACTCTGTGTGTTAGTCTTGATGGCTCTGGATCCTGATTTCACCACGCGTTTGTATTTTTCTCATGTAAGATTTTTTCGCTGTTCGCCCCTGGTAATTATCTTGTTTTTTTGCTCCACACTTGACAATTGTAGCCGAGTGAAAAAGTGCTTTTACAAATTAGATTTTTTTGTTTGTTTGTGTGTGAACCTTCTCAAAGCCTGCTTGTTTTGTTTTGGCGAAAAATATATATGTATATATATTTTTTGGTTTCGTCCGGTTGTTGCAAGGGGGACTTTTGATAGCAACGCACACTGGGAGGTGCGCGTGTTTGTTGGCAGAATGTGACTGCTCGTGAAGCAGGTAAGACGTGCCACAGTCTCTCTGCTTGTCACGGCGAATTGCAGCTTGCTGCAAGGTTCGTTCCCCCGGGATGCAAACGGAACACTCCGGACAGGGTTTGCAGGTAAGAACATGAGTTAATCTGGACAAAAACCAAAGCAACACCAAGGACAGAAAACAAGTCGAAAGAAAACACGTGCCAATCGTACTCGAAGCTAACTTAGCATAGGCTAGGAGACAAGCCAAATTTACGTGACGAGAGCATGAAGCAAACAAAGAAGCCAGGCTGACTGACTGGCAAAGGCAGGCTTAAATAATGCCTCTGATGAGAAACAGGTGAGCGTCCCGAACACCAGAGGCAGGTGAAATTAATAAGTAGCCATGGTAACTAAACAAACTCCCAAGGGTGCACAACAACAGGAACTCAGGGAGTCCAAAACCAGCAGAAAATAACAAAAACATGATCCGGGCTACGTATCATGACACCGCTCCTTTATTGAGCTAACTGTATTTGGAGGCTTTTAATTTCGCCTTGTACTGATGGTGAACTTATTTAGAGCTATTGTTGTGATGTGTGGGGGCTCTTTTTTTAAGTTTGGTTGGAGGGAAATTTGCCTTTGTCCCATTTTGTTAAGTTGATGTTCTCCCCCCCACATATGCGGTCCTCTCCAAGGTTTCTCATAGTTATTCACACCGACGTCCCACTGGGGTGAGTTTTCCTTGCCCTTTCCTTGTCATGTGGTTTGCTTTGTGTGTGCGTGAATTGACTGTCTTCCTTGCCACCTTTTTTCCATTCATAGGTATGGGACAAGCGGTAGAAAATGGATGGATGGATGGGTATGTTAATCAAAATAATTGTGTCATAGAATTTTTGTCTTTGACGAGGGACTGCATCATTTGTATTACTTTTACTGTGTCATGATGCACTATATAAAGCGCTTAAAGGGGAACATTATCACAATTTCAGAAGGGTTAAAACCATTAAAAATCAGTTCCCAGTGGCTTATTTTATTTTTCGAAGTTTTTTTCAAAATTTTACCCATCACGCAATATCCCTAAAAAAAGCTTCAAAGCGCCTGATTTTAACCATCGCTATATACACCCGTCCATTTTCCTTTGACGTCACATAGTGATGCCAACACAAACAAACATGGCGCATAGAACAGCAAGCTATAGCGACATTAGCTCGGATTCAGACTCGGATTCAGACTCGGATTTCAGCGGCTTAAGCGATTCAACAGATTACGCATGTATTGAAACGGATGGTTGTAGTGTGGAGGCAGGTAGCGAAAACGAAATTGAAGAAGAAACTGAAGCTATTGAGCCATATCGGTTTGAACCGTATGCAAGCAAAACCAACGAAAACGACACGACAGCCAGCGACACGGGAGAAAGCGAGGACGAATTCGGCGATCGCCTTCTAACCAACGATTGGTATGTGTTTGTTTGGCATTAAAGGAAACTAACAACTATGAACTAGGTTTACAGCATATGAAATACATTTGGCAACAACATGCACTTTGAGAGTGCAGACAGCCCAGTTTTCATCAATTAATATATTCTGTAGACATACCCTCATCCGCTATCTTTTCCTGAAAGCTGATCTGTCCAGTTTTGGAGTTGATGTCAGCAGGCCAGGGAAGCTAGGGTCGATATTATTCTCTTGATCATCTTTGGTGGCATAAGGGACGGTGTGAGCCAAGACATCCAGGGAGTTTATCTCGCTCGTCTGCGGGTACAAACTGCCGCCATTGCTTGCCGTGCTACCGAGGATTTTTGTCCCTGAATTGCTCACACACTCCGGCGGCTTCAATGGGGTCTGGCGGCAGATTTCTTTGACTTTATCGTTGGAAATGCATCTGCTTTGAGTGTCGCAGGATATCCACACATTCTTTCGTCGGTAAAGTGTGCGGAACAAACGTCCAATTTCTTGCCACTTTGGCATCTTTGGGCCACTGGTACAACTTGAATCCGTCCCTGTTCGTGTTGTTACACGCTCCGACAACACACCGACGAGGCATGATGTCTCCAAGGTACGGAAAACAGTCGAAAAAACGGAAAATAACATAGCTGATTTGACTCGGTGTTTGTGATGTGTTTGAGAAAATGGCGGATTGCTTCCCGATGTGACATCATGTTGTGACGTCATCGCTCCGAGAGCGAATAATAAAAAGGCGTTTAATTCGCCAAAATTCACCCATTTAGAGTTCGGAAATCGGTTAAAAAAATATATGGTCTTTTTTCTGCAACATCAAGGTATATATTGACGCTTACATAGGTCTGGTGATAATGTTCGCCTTTAAGAATATTTTGCCCTGTTTTGAGGTAAAATTCCCTGCAAAGCTGTTGTCATAAGGAATGTATTTCATTTTTAAGTATACATGTCATTATAGTAAAGAAAATACTAAAATGTGGATTTTTGTAAATAGGTAAGCCAACTTTTGATGTTTTGTATAAATACTTCCCCTTCATAATATTGTACTGTATGTAAAACACACATATATATATATGCATGAGGATGTGACTGCTCGTGAAGCAGAGTGGTACTGCTGCTGCTGATGTGTGTGCGTGAATTGACTGTCCTCCTTGCCACCCTTTTTCCATTAATAGGAAAAATAAATTTGCAGAACCTCAGAAGTGGAGTGTCGAAGTTTTTCGTCAAAGAGACCATTCAAAGTCTGCTACACGAGTGTCTGAGTTTGCGTACTTGTTGTCCTGCTTATTGGTATAAATCACCTCCTTACCTGCACACTGCTTCCGGACGTCCTTCTGCATCTTAGAGAAACAACCACAGCAAAACCATGCGACCCCGACGTAACAAATTATATCTAACAAATACAGTCAAATGTTCATTTACTTAAAGACCTGCCAGAAGTGTGTTTATGGTTTCTATACAATTAATTGATGTCTTGTTTTTAGCGTTGACAATGCTTCTTTTTTTTTTCTTTTTTAGAGTAACGTGAATCTATTACACGAGCTACAAAGAAATGGTGTCACTTCCAAGTGTGTTTTGATTCCTAATTACTAACGAAAGAATAAAACCATTTATTTTGTCTTATATTGTATTTTCATTACACGTCCACAAGAAAATAATCTGAACTGATTGTTTAACTTTTGAGACTCCAAGGAAAGCTGGTCATGAAGACTGTCCCACTCTGCAAACATTTAATAAAAAGATCATGTCATGTATTAGCTGTGACACTGCTCACTTAGGATGATATCATTTCAGGGGCAGCAGATGCGCTGGAAATGTGCTGAAACCGAAAAGATGTGCAAGGTTATGTGTTCACAATTAGAATAGCAATGGAACAGAAAACAAGTTAAAATGTTGCTCAAGTTGTTACTTGAAGGAAAAAGAATAGCAGATAAAAGACACGCTGGCTTTTATGATTGCTTTCCTGCTGCATGTGCCTATGCTGCCTGACGACACAGACTATGACAGCCAGATATGCCAATTATGTCAGTCTTTGGTATCCCTTAGGCTTGAGTTTTCGCATGTTTCTTCATCTGTAACCAAGACAGATCCTCTTTTCCTTTCCCTGCAGTTCTGTCTGCTGCCACAACCCTTAATATTTGTTTGCTCTTCGACGGTGCCCTGGACGCTTATTTCCCCCAGTCAACTTACTCTTCTCAACAACCTTATGCTTCAAACTTCTACAACCTACAACCTACAATCCTACAACCCAAAAACACTGCATTGAGCTTTTTGGAAATGCATTCGATGCCAGAATATATTTATTTAATTTAACACTAAAGATTAACGAATAAAGCAATCAGTTCAGATCAACTAATTAATAGTAAACTAACAAAATACTGATGCAAAATCGGTACCAGGACTATGGTGGACCTCGAGTTTGTTTACGTCATTCATTGTAAAATTAGTTATTGTGTAAAAATAAGTTAACCACTGTAAAAACAATACACATTGATAACAAGAGATGTGTATGTTGATGCAGCAATCTAACTGCTTTGTATACAGATACAAACTGTTCCAAAGTCAAAATGCTTAGTTTGCGTGTGTGCATGTGTGTTTGCATGTGCCTGTGTGTTTGTGTGCGTGTACCTGTGCATTTGAGAGACAATATGACTACAAAATATGCACAATTTACAGTCACACATTACGTTATTACATGGCTAATGTTAGCATCTGTGCAGCTAAACATTAAAAATAAAACTTACAGAGGAGTTATTGTAGCTAAAATATAAACATTTCTACTGATACAGGTGCCAGCACGATAGCTGTCTTTTTCCTAGTTTGTTTGTAAGCAAATGTTGAGGAGTTGTGCTGCCTCGACTGACGCCAAGTCACTTATTAGAGTGTTTAGTATGAGTGCGGTCCTGTGACTGCCAGGCTCCGATTGGTGAAATAGAGTCAACAGTCCTAGTGCTTATGCTGGATTGGTGAAACAGAGTAATGTGGCAGTGCCCGCCAGAAGAAGTCCCTCTAACAAGCCAAAAGTAGGTCTTGCAAGCAGTAAACAATACATTATGAATAAATATAAAGCTATAAATAAATGCAGCGATTGCAGCTGAGAAAGGCTTCCACACCCCCCGTGACACCGAAAGGGACAAGTAGTAGAAAATGGATGGATGGATGGATTGGATTAAAACTTAATGTAACAGAGACTAAGTAGTGTTCCTCTTCTCAGAAGTACTGAAGTTAAACGAGTGTTGCATTAAAACTTCTCTGACAAGTACAATTTATCCAAAAAGTTACTTAAGTTAAAGTTATGCGTTACTATGTAGGTATAAAACTAAAAGTAGGGATATTTTGACTTTGTGGTATATTGCTAGCATGCTATCAGCTCCTCTGCTAATTAGCATTTTAGCCAATTTTGTAGGTGAAAGAAATCTAAAGTCATGAGTATTGTTGCATTCAAATTATGGAAAACTTCCAACCAAGGCTGAATTGTATAATATATAACTAGAACATTTTTTGATGGGCCTGCTATCTGTGCCCTGGACCTCTGGCCGTGGGTCGCCAGAAGCCGCCGTACTTAGAAGATGGTGCCGAGTGTCTGAATCCGTGAGTATTAGGTGTAACTGTACAAAATGAGCCACACTTAGCATGTGTGCTAACGATAGCATGATAACAGTCAGCATGTTTCAAATACCAAGTTATATGACTCAAAGGTGTATGGCTGCCGAAATGGAGAAAAAAAAGTGTGAAATTAGATGAAAATGTTAGCAAGCTTAAGTTGGCTTGCTAGCATGCTATCGTGTGCAGCAGTTAACAAATGTCACATACCATGTTTTATGACTAAGGTGTATGGCTGGGGAATTAGAAGAAAGAAAGAGTACAATTAGCTAAAAAAGTTAACACTTTAATGCTAGCAGTTAACAAGTGTCAAATGCCAAGTTATATGACTCTAAGGTAAACGGTTGCAAAATTAGCTAAAAAAGCTAGCATTTTAATGTTGGCAAAAAGTGTAAAATTTGAAAAAAGTTAGCACATTAGTGTTAGCATGCTAATGTTAGCACACTAACGGTTAGCGTGTGTCACATACCAAGTTATATGACTGTAAGGTGTATGGCTGTGTGATTAGAGAAAAAAAACAAAGTTAGCTAAAAAGTTAGCACTTTAATGTTAGCGTGCTAGCATCCTAAAGTTAGCACGCCAACAGTTAACATGTGTCACATTCCAAGTTATATGACTTGAAGGTGAATGGCTGCGGAATTAGACAAAAAAGTTTAATATTAGCTGGAAATGTTGCCATGCTAACGTTAAGAAGCTAGCACATGACTGGGTAAGAAGAAATAGCAAAATAAACGTAGACTTAGACTTAGACAAACTTTAATGATTCACAAGGGAAATTGTTCAACACAGTAGCTCAGTTACAATGATGGAAAGTGTAAGGATGGAAAGGACAATGCAGGTATAAATAGACTAATATAGCGATAAAAAATCTAACATATATACGAATATATATATACATGTATAAATGCAGTATTTGTTGGTGTAGACATAGAAAGTAGCAAAAAAGCTAGCAAAAAGAAAAGCTAGCATGTTAACGTTCTCACTCGTATGCTAACTTGCTCGACACCAACCCAGATAGAAAAAAAACATAATTTTGTTGTCTGTCTATGTTGTGTGCCTATTGAACTATAAGTTACGGCCCTGTACAAACACCAGACTCAGACACCTGAGAGAAGGGGCTGTTACGTGACTTCAAAGGACTTAATTTTTTCACTTCGACTTCTAACATTGGAGTCATTGAGAGATTTAGCTGACTTTCTTGGCTTTGAGGGCCAACAGAAGCGAAATGGGACACATGACCTCCATAAAAGTGACATTTTATGAGTGAGGACATGTGTGTCAACGTTTTCACCGAAACACATGACAGTGGGGTAAAAGATGTGGCCGTGAGGACAGGTTGTTCAACAAAAAAAAGCACATTTTCAGGGCTTCCACGCTCTAGTAAATTAGAGTGAACACCATCCGCTTTAATGGAGGAAGGCCGATGGCGCTCGCCTCCTTCCGATGGCCATCCAGCCAAAACCAAACATTGGTCGTCAAAACTTTTTAGCCAGGTAGAAAGTAGACAAGTGTGTGAACAAAATGAGATGTTAAGCACCGACCTAAGTGAAAGTATGGCTGAGCTACAAGAGGAGGTAATTTGGCAGGTTGGAGCGTTTTGCTGGAATTATCGGCCATTATAAAGGTGCATACTCATTAAATAGGCCCATTTTCATGGTAACACGAAATGTTTCTAATTTAGAGTACCCTAGTCGAGCGGCACCACACCGACGGTATAACATATGTGGGGGTTCAATACGTATTAAGCGTAAGAGAAAAAATGTGGGAAATAATAAAAAGAAAAAATAATAATAAACGGTGAAGTATGAGCAATAATAATATGGGCTGCTTGCAATGCCAGCGCCCATTCACTGCTGTGTGAATGGGAAATGAATGGGCGCTGGCATTGGAGCAGGCCCATAATGAATAATGAAGTTCCAATTCAGCCCATTTATCCAGGTTAAACTAGTTCATGGATTCTTCCTTTGACCATGTGCTTCCTGGTGGAAACAGGTTTTATTTTTTAAGCACAATCCTGCTGGATGTGTCTGTGCTTCTATTCACAGTACTGTTCATTATGTCAAAGTGAGGGCTGTTTGGAAATACATTTAAAAGTTTGGATTGTATGAAATGTCACTGTTAGAATAAGTATGTATAAGTTATCACACAACTCGTATGCTTAAAGGCCGTTGCTATAGTTATTATTTATTGTGCTCAAGTTGTACTTTTCTATCTGTGTAAAGGCACACAACTTGTTATCTTCCACTGCAAGTTGCCTCGCAGCAGCAGTTTCTGTCTTCCAGCCTGCTAAACAGCCAAGGACGGACTTCAAGTACCTCAACGAAGATAAGACGACAACACGCAGACAAAGCAGAGCCAGGGCGAAACCTCGAGCTCAGCACATTTGCATTCTGAATAATCACATATTGTGTCTATTGGGGCTGCTTGTGTAATATGTGTCCCCTCCCCCTAGAAGTAGCCTCAGTGATGTTAACTAGGGAACTCCTGAATAAATAGAGGGCGGCAATGGAACTGTCCCTCAGAGCGTGGTGGGAGACTGTAACTGAGTGTGCAGCACTAAATTGTACTGTCTCTGCCTGATTCCTAGCTTCTTGTTCTGTTTAATAGATAGTTCGGTGCATAAACCTGACAGTGTCTGAGGTTGTTGTTGCCAGTCTTGTGAAAGAGATTCTTATAAAGAGCTGTCTATCGATTCATTCCATACTTGCCAACCTTAAAACCTCCGATTTCGGGAGGTGGGGGGAGGGGTGGGGTGGGCGTGGTCGGGGGTGGAGCGGGGGGCGTGGTTGGGGCGGGGGCGTGGTTAAGAGGGGAGGAGTATATTTACAGCTAGAATTCACCAAGTATTTCATATATATATATATATATATATATATATATATATATATATGAAATACTTGACTTAGTATTTTGTATTTTAGCATGGCCCAAAACCGGTCAATCTTTGCTTCCTGAGGAAGATCTTCAGTGCCAAGCACTTAGTAGTCCACTACTTCTTCCCGGAGGCTATCCAGGTCCAATCGCAGCTGCGGCTTGGAACTTACAAGCTGTTATGAGAGTAGCATATGTGTGTGTGTGGCCCTTTAATAGGTGAGCATGTGAGGTGAGTGACGTCAGTGAGTGTGTGGGCGAGAGAAGAGAGGGAGCGGTAGCGTGAGTGCGGGCGGGGACTAGTTTGTTTTGTGTTGGATTGGCTGTGTGCAAGCAATCAATAAAGCAATATTTGCAACTAATCGCCGGACTCAGGCAGGAAAGGTGCAACAAAGCGTATTTCTTCATCTTACTCGTCGTCGGCGTCGCCATGGCTGTATCTTCCTCGTTCTTCTGCTTCGTCTCCTTGTTGTGTGCGCAGTTGTGCACTGCACTCTCTAAAAGCCGTATATGTTATTGATGTTATAGATGGCAGTATTGTCCTGTTTAAGAGTGTCACAACATTGCTGTTTACGGCAGACGAACTGCTTTACGGTAGACAAAAACATGACTGCTGTTGTTGTGTGTTGTTACCGCGCTGGGAGGACGTTAATGAAACTGCCTAACAATAAACCCACATAAGAAACCAAGAACTCGCCCTCGATCATTCTAAAGTTATAATGTGTTTGGGCAGGCACACTGTTTATATGTGGGAAAGCGGACTCAGGTCCGCATGGAGCTGGAGGGGGCGTGGCCTCCAGCTCCGCCTGAATTTCGGGAGAAAATTTGTGCCGGGAGGTTTTCGGGAGAGGCGCTGAATTTCGGGAGTCTCCTGGAAAATCCAGGAGGGTTGGCAAGTATGATTCATTCTCTAAACCAGTGGTATCAAATGTATGGCCCGCGGGCTATCCGGCGCGTGAGACGAGTTTGCTAAATATAAAAATGAGCTGAAATTTTTGAATTAAATAAACTGCTGTTCTAGATGTGTCCACTGGTTGTCGCTATAGCAATTATTTGTATCCCTGCGCTAGAGCGTGCATGACTTCAGAGGGGGCGGAGCTATGTGCCGTGTAGAAGATGGAGGCAAAACTTTCGTGTTAGGACACTATGTACTTAGGCTGATTATTAGTGATAGTATACAAAATGTGAATTGTTACATTCATGTGTTGTAGTTATGACTGTGGACACATTTTTTTGGTGCACTTAAATAGGCTAAAATATTATGTATCCCCTTCTAAATTCATGTGTGATTAATGAAATGAGTCCAAACGCACAAGTTTTGTTGTAGATAATGCTACATATGTACAGAATAAACCATATGATGCTAGTATACTAGGTGAGTAAAATTAGTAAATTACATTAATAACATCCCGTAATTGGATTATAATATTCATTGCATCTTCTGACAGAATAAAAATTAACACCAATGGGAGCATTTGAAAACTATACTAGACTCAATTCCACCTATTTGACTGATACATATTATCACTTCACTTATTTACAGTTTAAATACCGACAAAAGAAAATAGAATATTATAAAGCGCAACATTAAAGTGTAAAAAAAAAAAAACATTACGACTGGTACATTAGCTGTGGTCTATTTTTAAACAAAAAAAACAATCTGAAGTTGTCTTAATTATTAAGTTACCATGCAATGATTTTATCAGTACGGCCCACTTGGGAACAGATTTTCCTCCATGTGTCCCCTAAACTAAAATGAGTTTGACACCCTTGCTCTATACTGTTAATCCTGTTGAGCCTAACAGGAGACTGGAGCCTATCCCAGATGATTTGGAGTGAAAGGCGGTTTACACACTGGATTGGTTGCCAGTCAAATGCAGAACAAACGCAATTAATTAGTTGCACAAAGATCAGTGTGATGTGAACCACTACACCACTGTTTTTCAACCACTGTGCCGCGGCACACTAGGCCGTGAGATATTGTCTGGTGTGCCGTGGGAAATTATGCAACTTCACCTAATTGGTCCAAAAAATATTTTTTGCAAATCAATAATTATAATCTGCAAATAATGTGCCGTTGCTTAGTGTCTGTGCTGTGTAAAACTCGGCAGGGTAACCACGTAATACGCCATGTCAGTAGGTGGCAGCAGGTAGTTAATTGCTTTGTAAAAGTCGGAATGTGTCGGGGTGAGTGAATGGTGTCCTGACCAGATATCTAGATCCCTGGATTAATTGATGTAAAATGTTATTTATCACATTGTGTACCTTCACGTGTCCAATAAAGATTTGATTAATTTATGATGGCTCACGTGTGATTCACTACAATAGGGCCCCACAGCACACAGGATTCCAGTTGAAATGCCACAACACTGGATATTGTTCAGATAAGTTACATTTAAGAACTTGCACACAAAGCAACACATGGAGGTGACTATGACGTGCGCATTTTCCGCGCATGCGTACTAGGTCGCGTTGCGCCAGATGGCGGGGAGGGGGTCTAAAACGAACATTGTGTGTGTGTGTGTGTGTGGACAAGGATAAGGTTAGGTGGGATTTACCCTGGATAACCTTAGCCGGTTTAGTGTAGAAGGGGTTTTAGGATTAAAGGTCTTGCAAGTATGGTGTTGGTTTGGCCTCCACTTACCAGACAGCCTCTTGACAATACACGATTATACTGATGTTATCTGTTATTTTCCTAATTACTCGTGGTCTCAATTAAATGGGTTTGCCAGATTAAATCTATCATTTGCACATTAATGTAGGTTGTTACCCACAGCCAGTCAATACTCTCTTTCAGTGATAAATGCAGTAAAAGCACCGAGCACAATATTTTTCTAACCGCCAAAGCATTTTTAGATGATTTGATGGCCCTTAATGTCTTGCAGCAGCGGGAAGGATGTGGCCCCCACAGTCAACATTGCAATCACATGCATTTGTTACCCTAGCAACACACTCTCTACTAACTGCAATATTAAAGACAATGTTTTTCTGGGAAAAATTGTGCAACATCTCTCAAAATTACCATAAACTTGTTGCAGTATACCTACTTTTCACACACTTTGTGTTTGGCATGGGACATAGATTAGCATATTTGGAAGCTGTTTTTCTTTTGAAAGAGACTTGCTAGTTGAGCCTATAATCCCTGAGCATGAGTCTTCTTGAATAAACTTGGAGTGCACATACATGACACACAGTCTACTCCAGCAGGAAAAGGATGCTTTTTGCGAGGCTGCTGTAGTGTATCTAAGCCTCTTTTAAGATCTCCTATATCCTCCCGCCACAGTAAAAACAGGCCGAAGGCGTTATCCGGCCTGCTATGGTGTCGTGCTCACTGCGCTGTAATTTCAACTAATCTCAATCCCCGCAATGATCCACTTCTCCACTTTGTTATTTATAGATGCCTACTGGGAAATGCAAGAATTCACAGTCATTCTTTGGAGTTTGATTACTTTTAACTAATGTAGGGCACCCTGCAATGACTCGATGGTAGAACAAATTTGTTTGTAGATGACGAAGTAGTTAAACTTTAAATAAGTACTAAATCAAACAATATTCTTTTTTTTATTCGGATTAATCACAATTTTGAATAATCAGTATTACTGCAGTAAATTAATTTCTTGCAAAATTTAAATAAACATGACATAATTAAAATGATCACATTTATCAGTACTTGCACTTTGCCAACCTTCTCTGCATCCTGTGATTCCACCAACAATGCACAATCGTCACAATAAGTTTTGTACAGGTACATTAATTTACAACATCTCATGTTTTACACCTTAATTAACGACAGACTACAATATTTTGACACAAATACAATTTTATTTTCAGAATGTCATACAATAACCTTTTTTAAATGTTATACCTGAATGCATGCCACTTATTTGGTTATAATTGCGTTGTTTCAGAAATGTTAACTCGGTTACATTAAGGAGCCTCATGTGGTGCATTTGCATAAATCAGCATATCTGAAAAAAGTAGGAAGAAGCACAGTTTATGTCAAGACTTGGACTATGGGTTGTTTGTTTTCCCGAGATGCAAGTAAAGCTGGATCGGACATGGCTTGGAGGTGAGAACATATTTATTTAAACACTAACAAACTACAAAAAAGGAAGCAAACAAAAGGCGCGCACAATGGCGGAGAACAAACTTGACTAATGAAACCAAAAGACTAGCACAAAGGCAATTAACTATGAACATGAAACAAAAACACTTACTGTGGCATGGCATGAAGCATGAACTATAATAAACAGGAATCTCATGGGTAGCAGAGGTAGTATGGATAATGTCACCAGGACGATCAACAGAAACAGACAGGCTTAAATAGCAGTGACATGATTGCACCAAATGATAATATAAATACGTGACATGAGGACAGGTGAAAACTAATGGGTAGTCATGGAAACAAAAACAATGGAGCGTAAACAGAAACTAAAGAGTCCAATAACTAAACTAAACAAAACATGACTAAAATAAAACATGATCACACAGACATGACAGTTTATATTTCAGTTCATATTATAAGCACCCTTTATCCATGTCTTTACTGAAAATTCATTCACACCATAACTTTTACAGTAGATTGGAACAACAAGTTGACTTTATATGCTTGTGTGTGTTTCATTGTATCCATTAAACCATATCCAATTGTATTTACAGTCCACAAAGTGTGTGAAAACACAATTTAAACATCACAAAATGCTACAAATTCAGTCAGCTATTTTGAATATTCTGCTTCGAATACCTTCGGCTATTTTCGGAGAGGGACATCACAGTAGTAACATTTCTGCAATCTGGCAATGTTATTAGATCAGACATTCTGGAAATATGCAGGAATTGGAAAGAGATGTGCTGTTTATCATTCACAACCCTTATGTAAGTCAAGAACACATATGCTTGGCTATTTTAATGCATTCAAAATCATAAATAAATAGCTAACAAATGAGTCAACAGATGGAGGGTCCTCTGTTGTGCTCTTTACACTCTCTAAAAACACCCAGAAAGTGACAACAATACTTCATTTACATGTCATGACCTGAAAATTAACCAAATATGAGTGATATTGTTATTATAAGCGCCATTACAGACAGACTATTTTAGCGGCACATTGATAGCAGTGAGCTGATTAGACTTAGACTTAGACTTCCTTGTTAGTGTCATTCAAATTTGAACTTTACAGTACAGATAAGAAACTCAATTTTGTTGCATTAGCTCATTGTAGTGCAGGATAAAAGAGCAATAAGGTGCCGATATAAATAGATTACTGTACAGATAAATATATTGCACTTTTGCATATGCATCCACGTTTATGTATGTATGTTATATTGTCTTTATATTCCAACTAGTTAATCCCTTTTTGGGGGGAATTGAGGGGATTATTATGATGCGTTCAAGAGTCTTACGGCCTGAGGGAAGAAACTGTTACAGAACCTAGAGGTTCTGCTACGGAGGCTACGGAACCTCTTTCTAGAGTCCAGCAGAGAAAACAGTCTTTGGTGGGGGTGGGATGAGTCTCTGCAGATTTTCTGAGCCCTGGTCAGGCAGCGACTTTTTGCGACCTCCTGGATAGGAGGAAGATGAGTCCTAATGATCTTTTCCGCCGTCCTCACCACTCTCTGCAGAGACTTCCAGTTTGAGGCACTGCAGGCTCCAGTCCAGACAGTTACGCTGCTATTCTTGACACACTGAGCTGACAGCTGCTTTTGCTTGGTCTCAAAATTCTAGATTATAACTCATTCATCTCTCACCAGGCTGATAGGAGACAAACGTAGCCATGGTCTGACAGGCTGGTCGACTTTCACGTATGCGAAATAGACCCCAAAAGACGCTTCCTGCAGGAACTTTTTTTAAACCCTTTTTGAGGATTGTGATTAAAACGGAATTATGTGAGTGTCCCGTCGGTCGTCATCCCAGCTAGAGTGGAAATATTACAAGTGCAGCTGCGATAGGCTCCAGTACCCCCGCCACCCTGAAAGGGACAAGCAGTTGAAAATAGATGGATATAATATTTAGAGTCAACATTTAATTTAAACTCAAATGTTATTAGCGAAATCTAAGAAAAGTGAGTTCAATCTGAGAAATATATCTGGTAAAAAAGTGTGACTGTGACGACCTGGTCGCATGGTGATGCGGGGTTTCGTTCTCCCAGGAATGCAGACGGGCGTCAGACACAGCGCGCAGGTAGGAAAAATGATTTATTAAGAATTAAATCAAAAAAGGGAACAAACAAAAACGTGCTCATAGCACTTAAGGCAAAAAACTAAATGGGCTAGTGTGGGAGCTAGCAAGTAACAAGAGTAGGAAACAAAAGTCGTCAACTGTTGTACGAGAACAAACTAGGAAGCAAGACAGAATGACAGGGAAGGCAGGCTTAAATAATAATGTCAGTGATGACCAACAGGTGCGCGTCGGGAACACACGCAGCAGGTGAAAACAATAAGCAGCCATGGCAACAAACTCAGGTGTACAAACAGGCACTCAAGGAGTCCAAAACTAACAAAAAACACAAGTGCCTCAAAAACGTAAACAAAAATATGATCCGGGCAGCGAATCATAACAGTACCCCCCCCCCCTTAAGGGACAGATTCCAGATGTCCCCTGGAAAAACTAAAACCCCCCAACTATAACAAAGTTCAAGAGTCAAGGGAGGGTGGAGGGAAGATTTGGCGGAGGGTCGCCAGGCCACGTGTCCCCGAATCCACCGGGGACGAGTCAGGTGGTGGCGGCGAATGGAACGGCGAGGCGGGTGACCACGGAACGGCAACATTCGTGGCCGCCGAGAAGGCGGGCGTGAGTGGCGCCAGAAGTTCAGCAGCCGGAGAGTTATATGACGACGTCCTGGGCGTCGCTGCTGTTTGCGCCACTGGCGTCCATTCACTGACCTTTGAGAGAGCTGCTTGCGCAGCCGGACCACTCGAGGTCGCTGAGACGACGATGAGGGCGAGGAAGGTGGCGGCGCTCTGGGAAGGCCCACCGGAGACGAGGAGAAAGCAGACGTCGCCGTGGGAGCAGGAGGAGTCGACGTCGCCGTGGGAGCAGGAGGAGTGGACGTCGCCGTGCGAACAGGAGGAGTCAACGTCGCCCTGAGAGGAGTCGACGTCGCCGTGGGCGGCGTCGACGGCTCGTCTGCCGGCGTGGGCGGAGCAGGCGGCTCGTCTGCCGGCGTGGGCGGAGCAGGCGGCTCGTCTGCCGGCGTGGGCGGAGCAGGCGGCGGCTCGCCTGCCGGCGTGGGTGGAGTCTGAGGCGGCTCGTCTGCCGGCGTGGGCGGAGCAGGCGGCTTGTCTGCCGGCGTGGGCGGAGCAGGCGGCTCGTCTGCCGGCGTGGGCGGAGCAGGCGGCGGCTTGTCTGCCGGCGTGGGCGGAGCAGGCGGCGGCTCGTCTGCCGGCGTGGGCGGAGTCTGAGGCGGCTCGTCTGCCGGCGTGGGCGGAGTCCGAGGCGGCTCGTCTGCCGGCGTGGGCGGAGTCTGAGGCGCAGGCGTCCAGGCTGTCGTCGTTGGCGTGGAAGCAGTTGCTTGTGCGGAAACCAGCCTTGGAACAGGTGCTGGTGCGGGAACCAGCCTTGGAGCAGGTGCTGGTGCGGAAACCAGCCTTGGAGCAGGTGCTGGTGCAGAAACCAGCCTTGGAGCAGGTGCTGGTGCGGAAACCAGCCTTGGAGCAGGTGCTGGTGCGGAAACCAGACTTGGAGCAGGTGCTGGTGCGGAAACCAGACTTGGAGCAGGTGCTGGTGCAGAAACCAGACTTGGAGCAGGTGCTGGGTGTGACTTTGGCGGAGGTGGCCTGGACGGGGGTTGCAGCTTAGCACGTCGAAGGACTGGTGGTGGCAGCTGGGCCAGTGGTTGCGGCTTAGCAGGCTGAAAAACCGGTAATGGCGGCCGGGCAGGAGGTTGCGGCTTAGCATGTCGAAAAACCGGTGGTGGTGGCCGGGCAGGGGGTTGCGGCTAAGCATGCCGGAGGACTGGTGGTGGTGGCCGGGCAGGAGGTTGCGGCTTAGCACGCCGAACGACTGGTGGCGGTGGCCGGGCAGGAGGTTGCGGCTTAGCTAAACGCAGTTGTGCCACCCCATTAGCACAGCTCCCAGCACTAGCTGACGCGGATACCAGACGCGCTCGTTGCTGTTTGAAACCGTCTTCAGGCGTGGGTGGAGGGAGGTCAGGAGGAGGGCAGAATCCTCCCCTTTAAATTGTCCACATTGTCTGTTCATCTACCCAATACCATGGGACTGTAGGGACGACCAGGAGGGAGAAAACAGAGTGGGCGGAGCTTGAGCCATAGGGGGTGGGGCCAAAGTAATTAGGGGCTGAGCTTGAAAGTCAGAAGGTGACTGGGACTGACTAGACTTATATTTAACAAAAATGTCCTGATAGTGTTTTATTGTAGAATTAAAGTCATTAGGAAGTGGCTGACAGAAAGAATTGACTGGATGTAAAAAAATTTCTTTGTCTATGACGTCATCACCAGTGGACGGGATGACGTCATCCGCGCGTGTCTCCAGCTGACTGACAGCCCAATCATTGAACTGCTTGGCAAAATGAGTGAAGGGATTACCAAACATCGGCGGAGGGGAATCCTGGGCTGCTTGGCTGTGTTCCGGAGGGAGAGATTGCGGGAGTGGCGCGTCTCTGTCGCGAGCCGAAGCCGTCTTGTGCGACTTCCGCCTTCGCTGACGCGTGCGAGCGGGCTGAGAGCGGACCTCCCCGGGCCAGATGGAGTCGATCGGGACCAGAACACCTCCAGGTCCCCATATCATCTCCTCATCTGGAGAACAGCGGAGCGTCTCTGCTTCCATCGCTCGGAGGACCATCCACGCACCTTCATCTACCTCCGTCATGCCCGCAGCGAGAGAGCTTCTTCTTGCTTGCTTCCTACTGTGACGACCTGGTCGCATGGTGATGCGGGGTTCGTTCTCCCAGGAATGCAGACGGGCGTCAGACACAGCGTGCAGGTAGGAAAAATGATTTATTAAGAATTAAATCAAAAAAGGGAACAAACAAAAACGTGCTCATAGCACTTAAGGCAAAAAACTAAATGGGCTAGCGTGGGAGCTAGCAAGTGACAAGAGTAGGAAACAAAAGTCGTCAACTGTTGTATGAGAACAAACTATGAAGCAAGACAGAATGACAGGGGAGGCAGGCTTAAATAATAATGTCAGTGATGACCAAAAGGTGCGCGTCGGGAACACACGCAGCAGGTGAAAACATTTAGCAGCCATGGCAACAAACTCAGGTGTACAAACAGGCACTCAAGGAGTCCAAAACTAACAAAAAACACAAGTGCCTCGAAAACGTAAACAAAAATATGATCCGGGCAGCGGATCATAACAGTGACTGAACTTTTACATTCAGCGCCCCATACCATTCGAGGGATGTTGCGGGTGATCTAATAACACTGCGTGTACAATTGGAAAGTGGTGCAGACCGCCTTATTTAATGAAGATTTTGCGTGTACGGTGTACCAGTATTATTATAGTACCGCGATACTAATGAATTATATTCAGTACTATACAGCGTCTGAAAAGTACCGGTCCACCGTGCCCCTGTCGTCGTCACGTCGTGTCATTGCTGGTTTACAAGGAGACGAGCATGTTCGGTAGCGCACAATCACAGATTACTTACAAACAGACAATGTGTGTAGACATAAAAGGGAGAACAGACGTATTTTGACTTAAAAACTAACGATAAAGGTGAAGTTTTAACACTGAAACGCCCACCAGAAGAGGTGCTTTAAGACATGGCTAGCTAGCTAGCGGCGAACGTCCATTCACAGTCGGCAATGTTTTAGCTACTTCTAAATCACTAATCCTCACCTCCATGGCGACAAATAAAGTACGTTTCTTACAAGTATCGTCCCTGCAGGACGAGGAATAGCTAAACATGCTTCACTACACACCGTAACTCACTGGCGTCAAAATTTAAATAAACGCCATTGGTGGGTCTATCTACACCTGACATCCACTGTAATAATACCAAGTACAGGAGCGTATCTAGTCGATACTACTATGATTACGTCAATATTTTTTGGCATCACAACATCTTTTTTTGGTTTTTTTAAATGTATATTATATTTATAAACTCAGGAAATATGTCCTTGGACACATGATGACTTTAAATATGACCAATGAATGATCCTGTAACTATTTGGTATCGGATTGATAACCAAATTTGTGGTATCATCCAAAACCAATGTAAAGTATCAAACAACAGAATAATAAGTGATTATTACATGTTAACAGAAGTGTAAATAGAACATGTTAAAAGAGAAAGTAAGCAGATATTAACAGTAAATGAACAAGTAGATTCATTAATTGTCTACCACTTGTCCTTCATAATTTTGACAAAATAATAGAATGATAAAGGACACAATATGTTACTGCATATGTCAGCAGACTAATTAGGAGCCTTTGTTTGCTTACTTACTACTAAAAGACAAGTTGTCTTGTCTGTTCACTATTTTATTCAAGGACAAATTTGCAATCAACATATTTTTAATTTACTGTCAGATTTTTTGTTACAATAAAGCCAATAATGGAATTTTTTGTGGTCCCCTTTATTTAGAAAAGTATCGAAATAATATTGGTACCGGTACCAAAATATTGGTATCGGGACAACACTAGTACAATGCGGCTTTCACCATGGAGACATTCAATCATTTACTGCACATACATGTTATCATGCTATTTTTTTGGTTAGTTATTGGTTTATAATCCATGATATTTTAATAGGCACTCCTGTATGTGGGACATTATTTCATTAATTTCAAGTGGAAAAATATTTATTTCGCTAAAACATATCCCCCCTTCCCCCCAATCTATTTTCAGCTGCACACCTGCCCATCGAGTAACAATTATATTCTATTGATTCAGTTGTCACCCACTCCAAGCATCGTCTTTAAATTGTCTTCAATAGACTAGGAAATTCTTAACGAAGTCTAAACTCATCATTTAGTCTTTAACATGCCTTGTAAAACACTTGTCTTTATGGTACTATAACGCTCCAATCACACAAAATTCAACTTGAAGTCTTGAAAGCGTCTTCACTCGGTTCATGTTACACCATTTCCATATCTTTTCATCTTTTGGAGAGCAGCATACCTCGCTTCCTCTCACTCGCGTGAATCAAACATGTACCAATCATCTGCACTGTTGGCTTGGTGACTGATGTTCGCGTCTGACAAACTGCAAAGCTCCCAAAGCATTTTTACTTTTAAATCTATTATATATCCATTGCTCTACAGTAGAGTGGAACCTGCTTATGTCAGACTGGCTGCCCGATGTCAACATAAGCCGTTGCGTTTAATAACATAGCTAAAGTTGAAACTATTGCATGCATATTTACTTGTGACTTTGTCCAGAGGCAAAAGAAGAATGGTAGATTAAAGTTTTTTTCAACCTAAAGCAGTTTGTTGACATAGTTTTCATCCATTTGTCTATATTTTAATTTTGATCTGTCTGTTTTCATATGATATTGCAGCATTGAGAGTATTGTGTATAGTTCTGAGCTGTGAGTTTAGGGTTGGGCTATAGGAGTCAGTGACTCAGTGGTGTTTGCTTACTAGTTAGAGCCAGCCCAAGAGAGAGGAAGAGTTGCCATGCTGCATTGGCCACATTGAAGGGTCGATTGAATGTGTCTTTCTGCGAAATATTGATTGATTGGCTGATATCAGGCTGATTTGTGCATCTTACTCATTCTGCCAACATTACAATAATTGATACTAGGTAATAATAAACACCTAGTTTACAATTATTCAAAGTGTGTATACATTTTTTTGGGACACCATGTAGATATATATATATATATATATATATATATATAGATATATATCTATTAGAGATGCGCGGTTTGCGGGCACAACCGCGGAGTCCGCGGATTATCCGCGGATCGGGCGGATGAAATTTAAAAAAATTAGATTTTATCCGCAGGTCGGGTCGGGTCGGGTGGTTGAAATAAAAAAAAATTAGATTTTAAATAGATTCAGGCGGGTGGCAGTTAAACCAATTCGGAAATATATATACATAGTTAAATGTTGTTACCCACATACGAAAAACGAGCAGGCACCTGCAGCATATGCCACAACAGAAGAAAAAAAAAAAAGAGATGGACACTTTTACGGAGCGGAGAAGGGACGCCTCGCCGGGGTCCGGGACCGAGGCCCCTTCCCCCGAGAGGGCCCCACCGGGAGCCGTAGCTGAGGCGATCCGCGAGAAGGGCCCGACGCACGTCCAGGGTCACCACCGCGCCCACCGCACCGACACCCCGCCTCGTCCGCCTTCGCCGCGGCCGGCGTCATGCGCAGCAGGTAAGCAGCTTACCTGCCCGCCACCCCCGTGGCCGGGTGCTCGTAACAGGGGTCACTCCGCGCGCTCCGCCCGCGCAGCTTACCTGCCCGCCACCCCTGTTGCCGGGGGCGCGTAACAGGGGTCACTCCGCGTGCAGTGCGCTCACGAAAGGGGTGGGGCTCACGCTGGTTGATATAGACAGCAGCAAGAAGCGCTTGGAGGTGCGCTCAGCGCGGCTCCCATATGATTGCGCACTGGTGTGCGTCTGGGTCGTGACAGCGTGGCACGCGAATGTCTGAACTGCATTGGATCAGTCTCCTTTCTTTAACAGGCAAAAGCTTTATAACCTCACTAATGCCTTGCATCGTCTATATTAGATATATAACAACGGGCGGGTGCGGGCGGGTGCGGGCGGGTGCGGTTCTGATCAAATGTTACATCGGGTGGATGGCGGATGGTTGACGACTTTCTGATGCGGTTGCGGATGAAATAATTGCCTATCCGCGCATCTCTAATATCTATATATACTTGTCTGGGGTGTACCCGCCCTCCACCCAAATGCAGCTGGGATAGGCTCCAGCACCCCCGCGACCCTGAGAGTGAAAAGCATATATATACTCATATATATGTCTTTATATTTATCTCCCGGCTGGCCTAGGAATGCCTCGGGATACCCCGGGAGGAGCTGAACGACAGCTAATGTTAACATAAGTACAGTTAAAGTAAAATAAAACAAACAACATCTACAACTTATCTTAACGTGTTCTCTCGTTGGAAGTGTAATTCTTGTAGGTTGAAATGTAAACATTTGTACTGATGCAGATGACAGCGCATGATATAATTTTATTTTTCCTAGTTTATAAATCACTTTGAAGCGTTTTGCCGACTGAAATCTTGTCATTTTTTACAGTGTGGGGCTGCTGAACTTGAGTGTGGTCATGTGACTACCAGGCTCCATGTAATTGGTGAAATGGAGTCAAACGTCGCTATTTTACATTTGAAAAACAAAACTCCCTTTCTTCATGAAAATTTCAAATGCCTGTCACTTGTATAGACACCTTATCACACCTCATCACACCTTAAAAATGTAAGGTAGAAAATTCCCGCGAAAATTTTGATGGGCCTGCATCTGTGCTGTGAACCTCTGGCCCGGGGTTCGAGTGAAGGTTACATCATACTTCTAAAATGGCACAAAGTATCTTAACCCCTGATTTTTAGGTTTAATAGCATAACATTAGCGATAATTATAGCATAAAAGGTTAGCATGCCAATGTTAGCATGCTAACATAGGATGACGAGTGTAAGAGGGACCAGCCATTGCGGCTGTGCCAGATGTATGTTGGTAAACCTCACTCCCAGACAACTTCATGAGTAGTGCTAGCTGCTGGGATGCCAGCTCGGGCTTTTACTCTAGTGGTTAGCACACTCACCTCTCAATATGAACAACCAGGGTTAGATTCCGTAACAAGGCATGGGGGTGCCAGCTGGATTACATTAGCATACTTTTAAGATGGTGGAAAGTATCAATAAACATGATTTGTTTGGTTTAAAAGAAAAAAATAGCAATAAAGATAGCATAAAACGTTAGCATGCTAACGTTAGTAGCATTTGGCATTATCAATCAATCAATGTTTATTTATATAGCCCTAAATCACAAGTGTCTCAAAGGGCTGCACAAGCCACAACGACATCCTCGGTACAAAGCCCAAATAAGGGCAAGGAAAAACTCACCCCAGTGGGACGTCAATGTGAATGACTATGAGAAACCTTGGAGAGGACCGCATATGTGGGTAACCCCCCCTGTGGGTAACCACCTGTCTCGATCGGAATTAAACTTTGATCAGAATGTGTGTGATCGGGTCAGAATATTCCGAATGGCGTTTTTACATGGAGCCTTTTTATTCCGGTTAGGCTTTTTATCCGATTAATTGTGTCCATGTGCACATAGCTTTAGTTTAACAGCAACTGGACAGACATTTAGCCTTAGAGAAACCTGAGGGGAAGGGCTGTCATGTGACTTCAAACAAGATCTAATAGGTTTCAGTTGGTGAAGGCCATTTTAAAATGACGATGCATTTTTAAAAAAAGATTTTTGAAAAATTACAGCTTGAAAAAAGTCAGATTCTAAACAACACCGTCAGTGCCTGAAGGCTTTGAGGAATGTTCTGGTGTTCTCAGATTTGAAGTAAGTGGAGAAATGGCTGAATTTGAGCGAGTTAGAAAGTTAGTATTTTTCATATTTTATGGTGACGACAGGGAATTATTTTAATACTAAGGAGGAAAGTGATGAAAGGAGTGTGATCTTAGGTCTTAACAGAATAGGAGGACGTGAGAGAACGCAGACGCCGCTGTCGGCGCTTCTCCGTCACTGAATCTGTGAACTTCAGCTCTAATGTTTTAGCCTCAATCGTTTCAGTTTCAGTGTTTGTCTCGCTTTGTTTTTTTTTTGTCATTTTAGCCTACTGCTGTGACTTTGAGCACCTTTTTTTTAAAAGCTACACAACTGCAAAACCATTTTACCTGCTATCGTGCTACCACCTGTCCGTCGCTAAAATAACTTGTCGGCGTGATCGGTGTGTCTTTCCCACCTTCTCTTGCCGCTTGTCTGGCGGTGGTGGCCTATCGACTGGACTGCTCATACAGCCTGACTACCTGTTGCTGTGTGGTTTAAATCCGGGCAGCCCAGCCTTGGACTACCGGCGGCTAATGTCGGATCCCGGACAAAAATTTTCCCTCCGCCTGCCACTATGCTGAAATACTTCTCGAAGCTGCTGGAGCTTAACAAAAGCGCCATTCCAGCATTCATCTCAATAATTCAACAACTTGGACTCCTATGCCGATCCCGCTACAAACACAGAGGCTCCCGACGACAATTTGTTTACAGGCAGTCGTCTATCCCTTCCATCTACTCAACACAACGCCACGTCGCACCCAATTCGCATCATCATAACGCTGGTAACATGGGACCATGTGTCAACCCCGGAAATGACACGAGACCGCGCAACTACAAGCTACGCGGAAAACATGGAGAGGATCACACTGTGAAGCTTCCATTCACTGGAGATGATTCCACTGCTCACACTGTGAGGCATCCACTTACCAGGCTGCAAAATAAACGTGGAGTGGATCTCAATCTACTTCGCCCTCTCCAGAGATTTACTCCCTCACTAATACTCAAAATTGAACTTTTCAATGTTCAATCTCTCACTGACAAAACAGCACTCATTCATGCTCACATCCTCGACAAGGGAGTAGACCTAATGTGTCTCACCGAAACTTGGCATAAACCAGAGGAATACATCAACCTAAACCGTGCATGCCCTCCTGGCTATAAATACCCGGGGAAGGCCCGCAGCACGGTGGCATGGCCATTCTCCACAAGAACCACCTGGAACTGTCCCCTGTCCCCCTGCCACCACTGTCCACTTTCGAATGCTTTGCATTCAACTGTAAACCCCCCTTTTCCATGACCCTGCTCCTCATTTACCGACCACCCTAACAAAACACAACTTTCATCTCCGAAGTTTCTGACCTCCTCATCACCCTCTGCTGAACATCCACAAATGTCAGAATTCTGGGAGACATAAACATCTTTGTGGACAACCCATCTTGCCAATTTGCATCTGATTTCCTACAACTCCTGGACTCTCTGGACCTCACACAACATGTGGATACCCGCACACACAGCAGGGGACACACTCTTGACCTGGTCATCACAGACTCCATTCCCATCAACAATTTGGTCGCCTACTCACTGGGCGTGTCTGACCACAAGGTCATATCTATGGAGCTACCGATCCCTACCTCTCATACCAAGCCCAAACGCCAAATCAATTTCCGTAATTTTAATAACATAAACCTAGCCACTTTCACCTCCGACCTGGAACTCCTCTCTGCTGCAACCCCCCCATCCTTGAGCGATGCAGTCGACCACTACAACACCAATATGAAAAACCTCCTCGACCTCCACGCCCCTGTTAAAACCTGTACGGTCACCTTCTCACACTCAGTACCCTGGTTCACACCGAGCTGAGGAAAATGAAGACGGCCGGCGGGCTCTGGAGCGGCGGCGAAACTCCACTGGGCTAACTGTCCACAGACAGGCCTATACGGAACATCAAAAGGCCTACGCAAGATCTCTCGGGGAGGCACAGTCACAATTTTACTCCAACATAATCAACAAAAACCCCGGCAACTCTAAAACACTCTTCTCCACCGTCAACCACTTTTTGCAACCACAAACCTCCAAACAACATAACACAACAGCTGATCAATGCAACACCTACCTTGAGTTTTTCAGAACTAAGGTAGACAACCTCCGCTCCCTCCTTTCTGGCCCCGTCACTCAAATTGTCCCAACCATCGTCCCACTGCCTCTGATCCCTAACGCCCTCTCATCTTTCACCAGCACTACACAGCAAGAGATTGAGGACATTGTTAGAGGAATGAAGCCCTCTACCTATGCCCTGGACCCTCTTCCCACCACCCTAGTCAAAACCAACATCTGTACAATAAGCCCCCTGATCACAAACATAATCAACCTCTCCTTTCAGACCGGCCACATTCCATCAGCTCTTAAGACCGCCATCCTCATCCCTCTTCTTAAAAAAATCCTCCCTCGACCCAGACACCCTCTCCAACTACAGGCCCATCTCAAACCTACCATTCCTCTCTAAAATACTGGAGAAAGTAGTCTCCTCACAGCTTCAAACTCATCTCAAACTCAACAACATCAGCGAAAAATTTCAATCTGGTTTCCTTTCTGCCCATAGTACAGAAACTGCCCTGGTCAGGGTCACTAACGACCTCCTGATGGCGGCGGACGCCGGCTTAATCCTACTGGATCTTACAGCCGCATTTGACACTGTCGACCACAACATCCTAATCAGTCGCCTCCAATCCACCATCAGTCTCAACAATACAGCACTACAGTGGTTCAAGTCCTACATCTCCGGTCGGTCAGAATATGTCTCCCTGGGAGGTTCACATTCGCGCACCCTGCCTGTCACCTGTGGTGTACCCCAGGGATCTGTCCTCGGCCCCACCCTGTTCACCTTGTACCTGCTACTCCTTGGTCGTATCATCAGCAAGCATGGAATATCCTTCCATTGCTATGCTGATGATACGCAGCTGTATCTGCAAACAATGCAAACCTCACCCTCATCTCTAACGCCCCTCTCCATTCTCACCACCTGCCTGGAGGAGATAAAAGGCATGGATGAGCATCAACTTCCTGCAGCTCAATAGCTCAAAAACAGTGGTCCTGAAAATAGGCACCCCATACCAGATCAACACATGCCCCATAACCAGCATGACCTTCTCTGGACAGGACCTGCCACTCTCCCCAGTTGTGACCAACCTGGGAGTGAAAATGGACCCCCACCTGAACTTTGAAGCCCACATCAACCATCTGTGCAAAACCTCTTTCTTTCACCTCTGCAACATCTCAAGACTCCGCCCCTCACTCACCCGAGCCGACACTGAAAGACTTGTCCATGCCTTCATCTCCTCCAGACTTGATTACTGCAACGCACTTCTCAACAGGGTCCCCAAAAAGAGCATCAAAAAGCTCCAGTACATTCAAAACAGCGCAGCGAGGATCCTGACGAAAGTGCGCAAGCGTGATCATATCACACCCATCCTCAAATCACTCCACTGGCTCCCTATTGCATCCCGGACCCTATTTAAGATTAAACTGCTAACTCACCAATGCATCTACGGCAAGGACCAAGTTTCCCCTCAACCTCCAACCACAACCTCCGCTCCTCAAACACTAACCTCCTCAAACCCATCAGGACAAAGTTACAATGTATGGGCCGCCGGGCTTTCTGCTCGACTGCTCCCGAACTCTGGAACGCTCTCCCCGACCATCTTAGAGCACCACAGTCGGTCGACCGTTTTAAGAAGGGACTAAAAACCCACCTTTTTAGCACAGCTTTTTTTCAAATTTCTCTGCCTTCTTGTTTTTAAATACACTGCTTGCCTATCTGTTTTATCCAGTGCTTTCATGCTTTTATTTATATTTGTATCTCTTTTTCTCTTTTTTATTTAGTGGTTATCTAGTGTGTGTCATGATTTAACTTCTATTTTAATGTTTTATTATGTATTCTAACTTTCTATTTTTATTTATATATTATTTTTTTTTTATACTTTGTAGCACTTTGACATTTTAACAAATGTAAAGTGTGTTACAAATGTAGTTCATTATTATTATTATTATTATTTAAGTGCTGTGTTTGAGTCGCATGGTAGCGAAGGTCATGTTTCCAAGATGCAGAAGTAAACGGCAGGAGGCATCTTGAATGTAAGATGATGATTTAATCCACTTGCATAAGACAAAATTCAAACTAGCGCACCGTTGGGAACATACAAGATGCTCGAGACTTGCTTCAGCTTAGCATACACAGCAGATTTTGCATACAAAACCAAACCGGAAACTAGGGAGTAGCGTAAAGCCAAACATAAGCTGTCGCGTGTAGCAAACAAGACTGCCAGGCTGAGTGAACGATGAGGCAGGTTTAAATCGCTCTCTGATTAGTGATCAGGAGCAGGTGAGCGTCCTGACCACTAACCAGAGGTAGATTGCAACAAAAGGAGCGCTGAACCAAAAATGAGCACCAAACTAAGGAGAAATAATAACAAATATAAAACAGATTATGACCTAAGGTGATAGGTCATAACAAAAAGGCTGAGTTTTCTGGCTATAAGGGCCAACAAAAGCAAAATGGAACACATGTCCATCATAAAAGTGACGTTTTCTGAGAGAAGACAAGTATATCTACATTTTTATTGAAACACATGATGCTGGGATGAAAGATTTGGCCGGCAGGATGTTTTGTTCGCAAAGAGAAAAGCGTGTTTTGCAGCTCTCCCACCCTAGGAAATTAGAATGGATGTCATTCACTTGTACCGGTACCGTTACCAAAATATTGGTATCGGGACAACACTACTTCCTGGTTTTGACAACCCACCCTATCTGGCCTCTGATTGGTCAGCTATCAATGTTTTGCCCTAACCTTAGCCAATCGTGACTCATCACATGAATCAACCAATCATTATGGATTTTCTCTGTATTCCCTCCTGCCCACTGAGTTTTGCAGTCCATTTTCTCTCTTTCTCTTCTCTATGTATCTATTGTAGCGTGTAGTTTGATGAGCGCCACTACGCTAAATGGGTCTAAAAATAGCTAAGCTACAGGAATCGCTACTGGTTCAAAAAGCAGCGACGCTACTGGCACACGTAGTTAAGCTACGTAGCGTCGCCGCTTGTAGCGAGTTACTGGCTGTGACATAGTAACCAGCAATATAGTTCTGAATTCATTTCTTTCTTTGGTATTTGTTACGGTCTCCATGCCGTTGTCTAGTTCAAAGGGGATGCATTACATAAAAGATGGACACTTTTTACTTGTTCTTCTTGAACAGTTTATTTCGCAAAATAATGTTAGTACAAATGATATTGACGGAGTGTGCGGTGATCAGCGAGCAAGAGAGAAAGAGCTGCCGGCTCCACTTCTGAGCATTAACTCCTAGGCACCTGTCTGCTGTCCAATCATAATCTATAAACAAGGGAACAACAATCAGCAATTGACACACAGGTGAGGGCGTACGTAAAGTGCACGTAACAGTATTTTAACCCAATCTCACCAGACTCACAATTTGCAGTTTTCCTTCAACTTTGTTAACTAATTAGAATTGCCGGATTATAAAGTTATTCGCTTTCCAGTCTTGTACTGATGCCGGTTTTCTGTATGAATAATCATCATCATCACCTTGCTGCACACAATCATTTCTTTTTTTCTTTTTTGATGGACTTTTATAGCAAAACCTAACTTACCCAAGGTCACCACTCAGAACTACTTGAAAGACATCCCTTTAGAAGCGCTGTGTTCTGACATAACTACCAATAATTTGCTAATCCTCTTTTACCCGCACTCTTTTTTTCTTGCAGTGAAATAAATCATTTTGTCAAGTGCGCACACATTTCTGTTATCAATGTTCAGACTGAGAGTTCTTGTCTGGTGATTTGACAGACGTACAGTATCTGCTCCTCGACTGCCTTTGTAACAAAAATGACCTTTTAATAAGCCTTGCATGTGAATGTTTAATTAGGAGTGAGAATCTTAAATATACTAAAGTAATATTTTTGGACTTGTTTTTTTTCTTCCAAATGGTCAAGCTGAGTTCAATTATATATACATATAAATGAGCAATATGTAGTGCAATATTTGGTATTACTGTTTTTTTTTCATAACGCTTCATAAAAGTCTTTCCTATTCTATCCTAATACAAATACTTTTCACCTTCATAAAATAATGTTTTATTTTAATTGACTGTATTGGAGGAATGTAAATAGAATTTGTTGTGATTGTCATTTACAGTGGTATGAAAGTGAACAGTATCTGCTTTGTGTTACGCTGTGGTGATGAGTGGATCGTTCTCCCAAGATGCAGACGGAACTCCGGAGGCAAAGTGAAGGTAAGGAAATTATTTTTTCATCCATCCATTTTCTACCGCTTGTCTCTTTCGAGATCGCAGGGGGTGATGGAGTCTATCTCAGCTGCATTCGGGCGGAAAGCGGGGTACACCTTGGACAAGTCGCTCCATAAATAAGTAAAAATACAAAAATACAGCGTGCTGATAGCACGGGCAGCTAATGGAATAGCTAACAAGAAAACAAACGGCAAAGCTTTTCTCAGGAATCAAATAACTAGATGTCGTAACTGTTGCGTGGAAGCAAATAAGACAGTGTGTCGCGAAAACATTTGCATTTCAAAATATGGGAAATCCATCCATTTATTTTCTTCCACTTATGCAAGGTTGGTTCGCGGGGGCAGCATCCTGAGCAAAGAAGCCCAGACTTCCCTCTCTCCAGATAGTTCCTCCTGGGGGATCCCGAGGCCTCCTATTGGTCGGACGTGCACTAAACACCTCCCCAGGGCAGCGACCGGGGTGCATCCTGATCAGATGCCAAAACCAACTCATCTGGCTCCTCTCGATGTGGAGGAGCAGTGGCTTTACTTTGAGCTCCTCTCGAATGACAGAGCTTCTCACCCTTTCTCTAAGGGAGAGCCCTATCACCCGACGGATGAAACTCATTCCGGCTGCTTGTTATCTTGATCTTGTCCTTTAAGCCATTACCCGAAACTTATGACCATGGGTGAGGATGTTAACGTAGATCGACCAGTAAATTGAGAGCTCTGCTTTCCGGCTCAGCTTCTTCACCACAACGGATCGATACAAGATCCGCATCACTGCAGACGCCGCACTGATCCGCCTGTCAACCTCATGATCCCCTCTTCCCTTACTCGTCAACAAGATTCCGAGGTACTTGAACCCCTCCACATGGGGTAAGATCTCCTCCCCAACCTGGAGATGGCACTCCACCCTTTTACGGGCGAGAACCATGGACTCAGAGTTAGAGGGGCTCATCCCAGTCACTTCACACTTGGCTGTGATCCGATTCAGTGAGAGCTGTAGATCCTGGCATGATAAAGCCAGCAGGACCACATCATCTGCAAAAAGCAGAGACTTAATCTTAAAGCCACCAGACTGGATCCTCTCAACGGTCTGACTGCGCCAAGAAATTCTGTTCATAAAATTTATGAACAGAATTAGTGACAAAGGACAGCCCTGGCAGAGTCCAACCCTCACTGGAAACGGTCATGACTTGGTCCTGGAGTTTAGTTTTTCTAGAAGGCAACGGAAAGTTGGCTCGGGCGAGACGGGAATGTGAGAACATATTTATTTAATTTTATCCAAAAAAAAGTACAAACGAAAAGCGCGCACAGTGGCGGAGAAACAACTTGGCTATGAAAACAAATACTTGCACAAAGGCAGAAACTATGAACAACAAAAAAACACTAACAGTGGCATTAATAAACAAAACTTACTTGGCATGGACAAAAGGAGCAGCGTGAACGATGGACATGAAAAAAGTGTCAGAAATGTACAGAGCATAAATGTGGGATGTCACCAGAAAGACAAACTGAAAACAATGAACTTAAATACTACAGACATGATTAACGAAAACAGGTGCGTGACTCAAAACGTGAAACAGGTGCGTGATGTGACAGGTGAAAACTAATGGGTTGCTATGGTGACAAGCAAGAGTGCACAATGAGTCCAAACGTGGAACAGGTGAAACTAATGGGTAATCATGGAAACAAGACAAAGGAGTGAAAAGCCAGAAACTAAAGAGTCCAATAACTAAACAAAACATGACTAAAACAAAACATAATTACACAGACATGACAGAATCCCCCCTTACGGACAGATCCCAGATGTCCAAAAGAAATAAAATTAACAAGAGTCATGGGAGGGCGGGAGGGGGACATGGCGGTGGGTCGCCAGACCAAGTGGCCCCGAATCCACCGAGGCATAGTCATGTGGCGGCGGCGAGTGGAACGCCGCTGCAGCAGGCGAGGTGGGCGACCCGGGATGGGCCACATCCGTGGCCGACGAAGAGGTGGGCGCACTTGGCGTGGCGGACGACCAGGTAGCGGCCATATCCGTGGCCGACGAGGAGGCAGGCGCGTCGTCATCGTGGCAGGCGTGGAAGCTCGGCGTGGTGAGTCAGGCGGCGAAGCTCGGCGTGGCGCGTCAGGCGGCGAAGCTCGGGGTGGCGCGTCAGGCGACAAAGCTCGCACAGTGGCGGAGAAACAACTTGGCTATGAAAACAAATACTTGCACAAAGGCAGAAACTATGAACAACAAAAAAACACTAACAGTGGCATTAATAAACAAAACTTACTTGGCATGGACAAAAGGAGCAGCGTGAACGATGGACATGAAAAAAGTGTCAGAAATGTACAGAGCATAAATGTGGGATGTCACCAGAAAGACAAACTGAAAACAATGAACTTAAATACTACAGACATGATTGACGAAAACAGGTGCGTGACTCAAAACGTGAAACAGGTGCGTGATGTGACAGGTGAAAACTAATGGGTTGCTATGGTGACAAGCAAGAGTGCACAATGAGTCCAAACGTGGAACAGGTGAAACTAATGGGTAATCATGGAAACAAGACAAAGGAGTGAAAAGCCAGAAACTAAAGAGTCCAATAACTAAACAAAACATGACTAAAACAAAACATAATTACACAGACATGACAGAATCCCCCCTTACGGACAGATCCCAGATGTCCAAAAGAAATAAAATTAACAAGAGTCATGGGAGGGCGGGAGGGGGACATGGCGGTGGGTCGCCAGACCAAGTGGCCCCGAATCCACCGAGGCATAGTCATGTGGCGGCGGCGAGTGGAACGCCGCTGCAGCAGGCGAGGTGGGCGACCCGGGATGGGCCACATCCGTGGCCGACGAAGAGGTGGGCGCACTTGGCGTGGCGGACGACCAGGTAGCGGCCATATCCGTGGCCGACGAGGAGGCAGGCGCGTCGTCATCGTGGCAGGCGTGGAAGCTCGGCGTGGTGAGTCAGGCGGCGAAGCTCGGCGTGGCGCGTCAGGCGGCGAAGCTCGGGGTGGCGCGTCAGGCGACAAAGCTCGGCGTGGCGCGTCAGGCGGAGAAGCTCGGCGTGGCGCGTTAGGCGGCGGGTCTTGGTCTTGGCGTGGGTCTTGGTCTTGGTCTTGGCATGGCGGGTCTTGGTCTTGGCCTTGGCATGGGTCTTGGTCTAGGCGTGGGTCTTGGTCTTGGTCTAGGCGTGGGTCTTGGTCTTGGTCTTGGCATGGCGGGTCTTGGTCTTGGCATGGCGGGTCTTGGTCTTGGTCTTGACATGGCGGGTCTTGGTCTTGGCATGGCGGGTCTTGACATGGCGGGTCGTGGCATGGCGGGTATTGGTCTTGGTCTTGGCTTAAATCTTGGACTTGGCTTAAATCTTGGTCTTGGCTTGACGGTGCTTGGTCTTGGCTTGACGGTGCTTGGTCTTGGCTTGGCGGTGCTTGGTCTTGGCTTGGCGGTGCTTGGTCTTGGCTTGGCGGTGCTTGGTCTTGGCTTGGCAGTGCTTGGTCTTGGCTTGGCAGTGCTTGGCGGCGTGGAACTGCGACTGGCGGTGCTTGGCGGCGTGGAGCTGGTACCGGAGCTTGGCATGATGCGGCTAGGCGTGGTGCGGGTACTGGAGCCTGCCGTGGAACTTGGCGTAGTGGAGCTGGTGGTAGCCTTGGTGCGGCAACAGGTGCTAGCCGTGGTGCTGCGACAGGTGCTAACAGTGGTGCTGCGACAGGTGCTAGCCGTGGAGCAGCTACAGGTGCTAGCTTCGGAGCAGCGAGCCGTGGTGCCAGCCTCGGAGCAGCTAGCCGTGGTGCTAGCCGTGGAGCAGCTACAGGCGCTAGCCTCGGAGCAACTAGCCGTGGTGCAGCTACAGGTGCTAGCCTTGGAGCAGCTAGCCGTGGTGCTGCTACTGGTGCTATCCTTGGTGCAGGTGGAGGTGGCCTAGCTGGGGGTTGCGGCTTGGCAGGCTGAAAGACCGGTGGTGGTGGCCGAACCGGAGGTTGCGGCTTAGCAGGTCGTAAGACCGGTGGCGGCGGCCGTGCTGGTGGCTGTGGCTTGGCTTGGTGATGCTGAGCCACCCCACCAGCACAGCTCCCGACCCCAGCCCCCCCCCCCCCCCCTCAAGGGGCGGATACCAGACGCGCTCCCTGCGGTCTGGAACTCTCTCTAGGCGTGTGGGGAGGGAGGTCAGGAGGGGGGCAGAAACTTCCCCTTTAAATTGTCCAAAACGTCTTTTTTGTATCTGTGATTTTGTAGGTGAAAAAAAAAAAATGTGTGACTTGGGTGTGGCTTGAGTCCTGGGGGGCGGGGAATCAAAAGAAAAAGAATTCAGAAAAAAAAAATCCTGGTCTTTGACGTCATCAGGGCCGGGCTGGCTGCTGCTTGCTTCCGCCCGGAGGGGGAGGGGCTTGTGGAAGCGGCGTGTCCTGCCGGCTCGCGGAAGTTCTTCCTGACGTCCTTCGCCGGGAGCAGCGCTTCCGGCAATGCGCTGCGTCCCCGCATTCCTGGGACCAAATGGAGTCTCTGTACTCCACGGAGGAGTAGCGCAGAGTTTCCTCTTTCATGGCGCGGAGGACCTCCCACGCTGCCTCGTCCAAACTGTTCAACTTTAGTGCAGAAAAACTGTTCTGCTGGTGACATACTGTCATGACTTGGTCCTGGGGTTTAGTTTTTCTAGAAGGCAACGGAAAGTTGGCTCGGGCGAGACGGGAATGTGAGAACATATTTATTTAATTTTATCCAAAAAAAAGTACAAACGAAAAGCGCGCACAGTGGCGGAGAAACAACTTGGCTATGAAAACAAATACTTGCACAAAGGCAGAAACTATGAAAAACAAAAAAACACTAACTGTGGCATTAATAAAGAAAACTTACTTGGCATGGACAAAAAGAGCAGCGTGAATGATGGATATGAAAAAAGTGTCAGAAATGTACAGAGCATAAATGTGGGATGTCACCAGAAAGACAAACTGAAAACAATGTACTTAAATACTACAGACATGATTAACGAAAACAGGTGCGTGACTCAAAACGTGAAACAGGTGCGTGACGTGACAGATGAAAACTAATGGGTTGCTATGGTGACAAACAAGAGTGCACAATGAGTCCAAAAGTGGAACAGGTGAAACTAACGGGTAATCATGGAAACAAGACAAGGGAGTGAAAAGCCAGAAACTAAAGAGTCCAATAACTAAACAAAACATGATTACACAGACATGACAGAAACGAGTCTGACTTACTGCGGACCAAGCTCTGACACAGGGAGCAGACCGGCACAATCAGACGGTCCAGTACCCCATACTCTCTTAGCACTCCCCACAGACTTCCCGAGGGACACGGTCTAAGGTTTTCTCCAAGTCCACAAATCACATGTAGACTGGTTGGGCAAACTACAATGCATCCTTAAGGGCCCTGCCGAGAGTATAGAGCTGGTCCACAGTTCCATGACCAGGATGAAAACCACACTGCTCCTCCTGAATCCCAGGTTTGACTATCTGGGGTAGCTTCCTCTCCACTACACCTGAATAGACCTCACTTGGAAGGCTGATGCGCGTGATCCCACGATAGTAGTCTTAAAGAGAGGAACCAACCCCCGGTCTGCCAATCCAGAGTTACCGCCTCCGATGTCCACAAGTCAAACAAGACAGCCCTACATCATGCAGAGCCTTAAGGAACTCTGGACAGATCTCATCAAACCCCGGGGCCCTGCCACCAGGAAGCTTATTGACTACCTCGGCAACCTCACCCCCAGAAGTAGGAGAACCCACTGCAGATTCCCCAGGTACTGCTTCCTCATAGGAAGATGTGTAGGTGAGATTGAGGAGGTCTTTCAAGTATTCCCTCAACCGACCCACAACATCCTGAGTCCATGTCAGCAGCACACCATCCCCACCATACACGGTGTTGACAGTGTACTGCTTCCCACTCCTGATGTGGCGGATGGTGCTCCAGAATCAGAAGTTGTTTTTCTTGGCTTCCCCAAACTCCTCCCATTTTCAAATTTATGCCTCTATGACCGCCAAAGCCTGTAAGTACCTGTCCACTTCCTCCGGGGTCCCATGAGCTAAAAGGTCCCGATAGGACTCCTTCAGTTTGACAGGATCCCTTGACACCATGACAGGCACCAAACGCCTTGCGGCCATAGCTCCAATTGGCCACCTCGAGAATAGAGGTAGAGAACATGGTCCACTCGGACTCAATGTCCAGTGCCTCCCTCGTGACATGTTCAAAGTTCTTTTTAGGAGGTGGGAATTGAAACTCTCTCTGACGGGAGACTCTGCTAGACGTTCCCAGCAGACCTTCACAATGCGTTTGGGCCTGCCAGGTCTGACCGGCATCCTCCCCCACCATCGGAGCTAACTCATCACAAGGTGGTGATCAGTAGAAAGCTGCGCCCCTCTCTTCACCCGAGTGTCCAAAACATGAGACAGCAAATTTGATGACACAACCACAAAATCGATCGTTGACTGTGGCCAATGGTGTCCTTGTGCCAAGTGCACTAATAGACACCCTTATATTTGAACATAGTGTCCGTTATGGACAATCTGTGACGAGCACAAAAGTCAGATAACAAAACACTACTCGGATTCAGATCCGGGCGGCGGTTCCTCCAAATCACGCCTGTCCAGGTTTCACTGTCTTTGCCTATGTGAGCGTTGAAGTCAGTCAGCAGAACAAGGGAATCACCTGGGGGAGCACTCTCCAGTACTCCCTCAAGGGAATTAAAAAAGGGCGGGTACTATGAACTGCTGTTTAGTGCGTAAGCGTAAACAACAGTCAGGACCTTTCCGCCCACCCGAAGGCGCAGGGAAGCTATCCTCTCGTCTACCGGGTTAAACTCCAAAGTACAGACTCTAAGCCGAGGGGCAACAAGAATTGGCCCCAGCCCATCGCTTGCAACGCCAGAAAGGAAGAGAGTCCAGCCCCTCTCAAGCTGACTGGTTCCAGAGCCTCTGCTGTGCGTCGAAGTGAATCTGACTCAATCCAGCCGGAACTTCTCCACCTCGCGCGCCAGCTCAGGCTCCTCGCCACCCACAATAACAATTGTATAGCAATTTATGAATTGAATACATTGTAACGTTTCCCCGTGAGGAACCATTATTGGTTGGTTGATTTATTTCAAACATGTATACAGCTTCAATATGATACATCACATATTTTACATATTGCCATTTCTCATTGGCTAAAGAACAGCTTCTTCCCCAGGGCCATAACCACCCTGAACGGACTGCCCCATTGTACCTCATATCTGCCTTCTCTTCGTTGCAATAACCCATTCCACCAACCGCCCTGTTTTTTTCATGTAGATATTCATGTATATATTAGTTTCACCCACTGTATAGTGTGTACAGGGTCACATTTGTGCGCCATACCTTTCTTTGCACTTCTATATTTTTTATATTTTTATATATTTACACATTGTTATCTTGCATGCACACATCGCACTGTATGGAATGCCCTCAATCTCGTTACTCTGCGTAATGACAATAAAGCTGATTCTGATTCTGATTCTGATTGCAACATGTGCGAAAAGGAGTAGGATGAACTACCCCTTGTCCATTTCATAGCAATAAATAACACATACAATAGGAAGGGGATTCATATGGCCCCATTTGTCACGGTTTACCTGACACAAAAAACGTGACTAATTGGAGGGGTGCACTATCTAATTGACTATCTTAAAATGTGTTTTTTGGCAATTCCAACTTTGACCACAACATCAGTTGCAATGTAGAGTGGCACTTTCCATCATTTTCAGCAAACACACTACAGCTAACCACACACATAGCCTCACACACACACATTCTTGGATTTTGTCACACACACCATTCTATAGTGTATTTGTAAGTATTGTTTGATTATTATATATATATATTGTCTATATATATAATAAATCATATAGCTTTACTGTCCCCTTGTGTCTGTGCCGTCAATTCCCTTCAGTAAACATAACAGATATACTGTGTACATTGGAAAGTTGGCACACTCTAGGCATCTGTGTAAACATTGCAGTCCCTTCAATATCCAATTATATTAATTATATATCTATACATCCGGTGGATTAAGTTTGCCGTCATACTTTGATTCTAGTGGCATATTACAAACTACTTTTATCCTCTTTCCAGATTTTGAATTCGGAATGTTCATCATGGTTCCTCTTCTTTGTACTTACGTAAACACTTTGAGTTTGAAAAGTTTCTTAAATTTGATCATATTAGTATACTGTTTGAGTTCTTTACTTATTCCATTCCATAATTTGATTCCACATACAGATAAACTAAAGGTTTTAAGCGGAAAAAGGGAACCAGTATTTTTCAGAGGGAGTATTGTATTGTTTTTAGTTCATTAGTACCGCGGTACTTTATAGTACTGGTAATATATATATATATATATATATATATATATATATATATATAACATATATATATATATACAGTGTTGGGACTAACGCGTTACAAAGTAACGCGTTACTGTAACGCCATTAGTTTCGGCGGTAACTAGTAATCTAACGCGTTATTTTTTTATATTCAGTAACTCCGTTACCGTTACTACATGATGCGTTACTGCGTTATTTTACGTTACTTTTTATGTAGTATAAAGTGTGTTTTATCGGAGTTCTGATTCTTCTTGTGTCACAAGCCGGAGAAGAGAGAGAGACATGCGCTCTGTGTGGGTGTGTCTGAGTGTGAGTGTGGGGAGCGAGGGGGGGGGCGTGTCTGATCATGGCGGAGCCAGAAGTCGAGTTTGCTAACATGGAGATATTTTCACTACTTTTCTTTTGTCGAGCACAAAGAAAATAACATTTTAGTTAAATGTAAATTGTGCTTTGGATCAAAGATGCCATCTACTGCCCAAAACAGCAATTCAAATCTGCTGAAACAAGCTACATAGCAACATGCTTCGACGAAGCTAGTAAAGAGAGACAGAGACTCTGATGCCACTTTACCTCCACTGAAGGTACACACTCTGTCAATCAATGTTCCCTCTAATTGTTGATGTGTGTGAGCAAATGCAAAAAGTCCCTGAGCATTGAGTGGAGTCCATGTGAGCAACTTTAGACGTGCACACTGTGGCTACACCAGCAGCACACCTGTCCCAAACCTCACTAAATAACAACTTACATCTCCATCCATCCATCCATTTTCTACCGCTTGTCCCTTTCGGGGTCGCTGGAGCCTATCTCAGCTGCATTCGGGCGGAAGGCAGGGTACACCCTGGACAAGTCCCCACCTCATCACAGGGCCAACACAGATAGACAGACAACATTCTCTTATTATTATAATCAAATGACAGCAGTCATTTCCATTTCTAATATAAGTGTTTAGGCCCACTTATAATGACAATAACAAAAAATATTGTTTTTCATGAACTGTGTACTTGTATTGTTTGTCTGGGTGGAGGTCCTGCTTTGGAAATAATTTGTACCCCTTTCAGACATTGCATTTAGTTCCCATTAAAACATTCACATGTTGCACAATGAGATGTAAGCAGGGGATCATGTGTACATTCCTGCAACTTCCTGTTTGTAAAAAATATATTTTTATCAGTATTTATTTAATATACTAACAGCATTTAATGATTAATATTTATAAATTAAGATTCCTAATAAATGACACTAGAATAAGCACACATTTGATTGGTAAATCATAGTGTAACGACCTGGAATGACACTTTATGTGTGGTGTTGGAGTTGTCCGACTTTTTGTGTGGCTGTAAACGCATCACTGGCTAAGTACCATATGTGCAAGTGTTGGCGCACGTGAGAGAGCGAGCGGCTGCTGTTGATATAACAAAGTTGCTTTTGGTCTGGTTTGTACTGCAGAAAATGACCAGTTTTGCTAGATATCATTTTTTTTACTAATGTTTTGGTGATGTGTTTATGGCCGACAGTAAAGAGTTTTGCTCAGTAAAGTGATGGATGGAATTCATGTCCTCAAAGCGTCTCGACAGACGTTACAATATTTGAACAATGATGACGAAAACGGTTTTCTCTGTCGTGTCCGTGTCGTGTCGAAAATTGTTATGCGCTTATTTTTTTATTTGATTTTGTGCATGGCATAGATTTGCCGTGCGCAGAGGACGCTTGAGCAGTGCGCAATTGCACATGCGCGCTCCTGAGAGGGAACGTTGCTGTCAATTCTCTTATATACTCTTTCATTCTAGACTTCTAGAGTGTTTGATTATCACATCACTCTAAATGTATAGACTATAAAGTTCACAAACATAAAGAGGGATCCTAGTGGGCCAAGCCAATCTTTCCTTATCTCTAAACTAAAACTGGGGAAATGTGTAGAGTGTTCTGGGTTTCAGACATGATTTTGTATAAGAATTACTTGAGGAAGAAAATGCCTGGTTAGACTTTGTGTATGTAGTGTGTGCCTTTCTTGGTTTACATCTATGCTGTTATTATGCTGTTTGTTACTTATGTATGTTATGTTGCAGCTATTTAAAATAGTTTTGTCAATTTGTTCTGGCCAGAAACAAATTGGCCTTTGTAACATATCTTTGTCTTTGTGTGTTGTATGTAGACCACATTGCTTAGCAGAGTTGAGTGATGCAAATGCATGTCAAGTTGATCAACAGATTGTATTATTCTCCAGTGCAATAACAGTACTGAAATGAAGGCTAAAAGGGCATTAATTGGAGCTTTAAAAAGAAAAGAAAAAAGAAGTAACTAAATAGTTACTTTTCACAGTAACGCATTACTTTTTGGTGTAAGTAACTGAGTTAGTAACTGAGTTACTTTTGAAATGAAGTAACTAGTAACTGTAACTAGTTACTGCTTTTCAGTAACTAACCCAACACTGTATATATATATATATATATATATATATATATATATATATATATATATATATATATATATATATATATATATTTATAGTACTGGTATTATATATGTTATATATGGTATATATATATTTCATATACAATATATATATTGTTTATAAATAAAAATATATTATGCTTGTTATTGTTACATTGTTTATTTATGCAGGCATAACTAGGGAAAAAAAGCATGCATAATTAATATTGAGTTAAAAGCTTTGAGCCACATACAGCATTCCAACTCTTGTAAATGCATAAATTAACATTTAAATGAAGTGTCAGTCATCTGCTTCATTAAGCAGCTGCTCGGTCAATATCTTCTTTATCACACGAGATGATCAAGGAGAAGAGGATTTTTTTCACCTTGAATAAATTGAGCTTTATACAACTATCCTATGTTTCCACAAAGCCAAAATAACTTTCATTTATATTTATAAAATACACTGACCTCCTGTTTCTGCTTTGATAAGACAAACTGCAATGTTGATCCAGGGAAAAATAGATTTTCTTGGCCTTCCTTTTATGTACACACAACACACACAAACACGCACTGAGTGGACATTAGCTCTAAATATAGGGAGCGTTTGTCTACTCATAATATGAGTTCAGGTAACATTTCAATAAAGAAGACACAACCCCAGCTTCACTATGCGAGTCATCACTAGTTGACAGAGGTAATGAAACGTTCCATTGTTTTAATGTTTCACAGTTGTTAACTTCTCTTGTATAACTGGTTGTGTGTTTTATTGTTTTTATATTTTATGATGGACTGTGGTTAATTATTGCCACTCTTGACTGTAAAGAATGTTATTTAAAACACTGCAGTTATATAAAAGACTAAATAATGGGAGTTACACGCATCCAAACCAGGAGTGAAACACCAAAATCTAGGCCCCGATCCCAACCTAACCCCAACGTCGCCACCTCATACACACACACCTGGTATGATTACACGCACTAAAAAAACAAAAACCTAATTAGGTTTCTGATTTATTTTTAAAGATGGGCTTAAAATATTTACAACATATCTAGATAAACCCCCCTGAATAATAAAAAAGTTCAATCAATCAAAGTTGACTTATATAGTCCTTAATCACAAACATCTCAAAGGGCTGCACAAGCCACAACGACATCCTCGGCTCAGATCCACATCAGAGCAAGAAAAACTCAACCCAATGAGAACAACAAGAAACCGTGGAAGGGACCGCTGATGTGGAGATCCCCCTTGGGTGACCGGTGCAATGCCGAGTGGATACGGTTAATAATGTTGAATTTGTTGCCTATATGACTATATTTCTATTTTTATCACAACTCCTTGGGGTTAAGTCTCCCGTTGTCTTTGAAAACTAGTGACACCTCTGTTTCTAACTTTGAGGTTCTTTGAGCGCACCACAGTTATGTGAAATGAGAGGCGAAAGTGAAACTCATACATGACTTTCTCCTATGCAGCAACAGAATGTTGAATGGGTTATACTTGTATAGCGCTTTTCTACCTTCAAGGTACTCAAAGCGCTTTGACACTATTTCCACATTCACCCATTCACACACTAATGGCGGGAGCTGCCAACAGAAAGATGTTTATACCTTTCTTCTATCACCTCGTCCTTGTTTCAACATGCTGGTGCTGTGTGTGAATGCCTAAAGGTGAGCTTTGATGACATTATGACGTCTGTGTTGAGGGAAGTGTTTGAAGTTACTGTTAAGATTGCTGCTATCCAGGTGGAACAAACTATTTTGTATTTTTTATAAAGGGTGTTGGTAGTTTTAGGAATTTTTTATGTGATTCAAGCAACCTTATTAGTGGACTTTCACTGTTATTTTTAGTTTATGTCAACATCAGTGGCGTAGTTTTTGTATGATTTACATATTTAAATGACAGAGGGGGAAAAAATCCTTCAAACTTCACAAAAGCACCTGCTCCAAGCACCGGAATTGAGAAAATTAGTGAGAAGGACGACACCCGCCGAATCAGCAAAACAAATCATCAAAAGCATGACCAACTGTGTAGGCCATACGACCACAGCGTCGTCAGTCTGCAACGCTCCAAAACAGAATCCATAATTAGCGCGTGGTATTTAGATCTTAGTAGATCAGGCCCAGAGTATTTTTCCTTTGATACTTGATTGGTTTTAAAACCTTTTTTTGACACACTCTGCTTGCCTGATCCTCTGCATCGGGGTCCAGCCAAAGACAGCTCATAACATTCAAGCACAGATTAATGGATATGGGCTGACTTGAGATTCGGGTGTTTTCAATCAATCAATCAATCAATCAAAGTTTATTTATATAGCCCTTAATCACAAATGTCTCAAAGGGCTGCACAAGCTACAACGACAAAGAAACCTTGGATGGGACTGCATATTGTGGTCACCTGATAACCTCTCGCAGGAGAGAGGGGCAGAGAAGAAAAGAGAGACAGCAAATCAACTGGTCTAAAAAGGGGTCTATTTAAAGGCTAGAGTACACAAATGAGTTTTAAGATGGGATTTAAATGCTTCTACTGAGGTAGCATCTCTAAATGTTACCGGTAGGGCATTCCAGTGTACTGGAGCCCGAATAGAAAACGCTCTAAAGCCCGCAGACTTTTTTTGGGCTCTGGGAATCACTAATAAACCGGAGTTCTTTGAATGCAGATTTCTTGCTGGGACATATGGTACGATACAATCAGCAAGATAGGATGGAGCTAGACCGTTTAGTATTTTATACATAAGTAGTAAAACCTTAAAGTAGCATCTTAAGTGCACAGGAAGCCAGTGCAGGTGAGCCAGTATAGGCGTAATATGATCAAACTTTCTTGTTCTTGTCAAAAGTCTAGCAGCCGCATTTTGTACCAACAGTAATCTTTTAATGCTAGACATAGGGATACCCAAAAATAACACGTTACAGTAATCGAGACGAGACGTAACAAACGCATGAATAATGATCTCAGTGTTGGTGGTGGACAAAATGGGATGAATTTTAGCGATATTATGGGAATGAAAGAAGGCTGTTTTAGTAACACTCTTAATGTGTGACTCAAATGAGAGAGTTGAGTCGAAGATAATACCCCGATTCTTTACCGAGTCACTGTGTGTAATTGTTTGGTTGTCAAATGTTAAGGTGGTATTATTAAATAGTGTCTAGCAGGACCAATATCAGCATTTCTGTTTTCTTGGCGTTAAGAAGCAACAAGTTGCTGGACATCAATTGTTTAATTTAATTTAAAAAAAACATTTTAGTTACAAGCTTGGTCGTGTAACAAATTGAGCTTGTAAACTGAGGTTCTATTGTTCTTTACTTTTCATTGCAATATTTTGGGGGTTCGAGCAATTACACTTCAGTCAAACACAATGGTGTAAGTCAATCACTGCCAAGAAGGTCAAGAGTTTGGGGATGACTGTCACCACGGATAAGTCATCGGGTTGCTGTGCATACCCAAATGTAGATTTTCACTTTACTGACTGACAGTGTAAAGGGAGGAAGAGGGCAGCCACTCTGACACGAAGACCAGCCCAGAATTCTACAGCCTCAATTTAATAAACATGATTTAATATAGTGTGTGTGTGCGCACGTGTTAGTTTCCTTCAAACTGCTGAGATATATGAGTCACAGGGGACAATCCTGCCCGGCCTTGGCCTTTATGTCAAACTTATTGGGAGAAAAGAAATCGTAAAATGCTTAGTAAAGTCGTCATCACTCCTCTTGATAAATTCTACACTTTTAAAACTTGAAATAGACCATTTACACACAACCTGCTTAGGTGGATTGATTTGAAATCTCAAAAGGCACAGTGGCTTCTGAGCTCTCAGCCTCTTTATGTTTTATAAGGGCCTAAATATTTTAGAGGATTGTGAACACCCGACAGGCAGTAAACCATTGATTTATTAGACCGGCAAAAGTAGTCCTAAAGGTACAAAAAGCTAACTAAAGAAGCAATAGAAGTTGATGACTCATTTACACTCCTTTAATAATCTCAAACAAGGACTAAATGAGTCACCATTGAACAGCCCATTAAACATTAATAAAGAATCATCAGGTAATGGTTAGCTCATTATGTGTGTATCGATCCTTGGCCTCTTTTTCCATCAATCATATCTCATTAACAATGAAGCAGCTGACAAGAAGGGAAACTCGTAAAACACATATTCACTTTAACATTACTCTCAGGGTTTGCCCAAGATTGCAGATACCTGTGGCAGTGGGGGCGTGGCTGGGGGTGTGGTCAATATGACGTAATCACAATATTCGCTATGATGCATATATTTTCTTTAAAAAGGCAACAAAACAAATGTATACATCAGTGTTTTTTATCTGTCATTTAAAAATAATTTGAGAGTGAAGAGTGATTCCTGTAAGTATTTAAACTCTTGTCCCACCTCAATTGTTTTATTTTGTTCAAAGCCAAAAGGGAATAAGCGGTAGAAAATGGATGGATGGATGGATAAACATTGGGATCACAGTCAGTGTTTGCTTTTTTTAAGATATTCATTCACACAGTCTTGGATATGTTTAGGTATGGTTGGGATTTCTCAAGTCAGTTATACACACTTGTCATTACATCTGTCAGTTCTTGTGCAGCTTTTGCCTGGACATACAGAGCAACATCATCGGCATACATTTGGCAGGTGACATTCAAAGGACAACAATTTGGCAGATAATTTATAAACTGACTGAAAATCAGTGGACCCAGCACTGCGGTACCCCAAGATTGTTGTCTCCACAAGCTGGATAGTGTGTACCACGGGGCACTGAGATTCATCACCAACTGCGCTCCCCTTACTCACCATTGTGTGTTATACTCAATGGTTAACTGGACATCTTTATGTGCTCGACGCCTCGATCATTGGAATGTTTTCATCTACAAAACCATTCTGGGTATCACTCCATCTTATCTGTCTTGTCTTAACAAAGAAACAAGGAAGTCACAATCTTCGTTTAATGAATGTTCTGCAATTTGTCGTCCCCAAAGTAAGAACTGAACTGGGCAAGAAAGCATTTAGGTTTTCAGCACCAAAGGCTTGGAATAACCTACAATCGAATATTAAACTTCAAACCCTAGTTACGTTGAATGAGTTTAAAGCTTCTGTGAAAAGACTGCAGTCTACCTTGTCTGTATGCACATGTGTCATGTGAGCAAGTTTTAATGTTGTAAATGTGATGTTTTATGTATTTGTTTACTGTTTTTAATGTAACCTTGCTGCTGCCCTCTTGCCCAGGTCTCCCTTGGAAAAGAGATCTTTGATCTCAATGGGATTTTACCTGGTTAAATAAAGGCTAATAAATAAAAAATTTACTTAATGTTCTGTATCCTAACACACTGATCTTGCAGATATGTATGATTCAATCCAATTCAAAGTACATGGGGAATAGTTCAAACTAGACAGATTAGTCAGCAGTTTCTGGTGGTTAATCTAGACTGACCGTACGTCCTCTTTTCCCCGGAAATGTCCTCTTTTGCGGGGTTGTCCGGGCGGAGTTTCTTAAATGCCTCAAATGTCCGGCATTTTGAGTTAGGGTTGCGTGTATTTTCAATGTGCGTTGAGGGTTAAGAAGGGGTTAAAAACAAAACAAATTGTGAAGGTGCGCCACACAGCAGCATTCGTGAGGGAGGGGCAGAGACAGAGAGAGCGAGGGAGTGGTTTTTGATTGATTGATTGAAACTTTTATTAGTAGATTGCACAGTACAGTACATATTCTGTACAATTGACCACTAAATGGTAACACCCGAATAAGTTGTTCAACTTGTTGTTAATCAATTCATGGAGAGACAGACAAGACACCCGGTTTGCTTGTTTTTTTTATTGTATCGATTATCGCTTTCCGCCAGTGTTTTGTTTTGTTTATATTTGCCGGGTCAAATTTCCGTCCCCGTTTATTGCGTTTTTATTTTGATTCGCCAAAAGTTTTATCAATGACAACTACTGCCTCAGTTTGCACTCAGACAAGTTTACCGCGAGGGGCTGTCAAAATAAAGACTTCATGGTAAACACTAAGGTGAGTGTAAAGTCAACATTTTTAACTCCAGTAAATTAGTTATTTTAGTCTTTGTGAGTCCATGGAAACTTCACTTTTATCTCCCGCTGGATCCACATCGTTCGAGGATGGAGACAGGTTAGCTGTTAGCTTCAAGCTGACCAGCACCCGAGCAGACTCCTCCACCCCAAAAACCTACTTTGCAGGTCAAAAAACGGGGCAATTGTTTGCTTTTTGAAGTGTTAATGTGCGAGGAGTGTTCAAAAGGAGTCTCTTGGAGAAGTGGCTGACAAGTTAGTATCGCTGACATTGACGTCATCACTGTCATTGTTTACTGAAGCAGAGACGGTGACTGTGCGTTATGATAAACGCGCATGTGTCGCCAGGCTCTGCTTTTTATCGATAGATTTATCAGATTTAATTTTTTATTATCTATAGCAGGGGTGTCAAAAGTGTGCCCCGGAGGCCATTTGTGGCCCACAGCTAATGTTTTAAAGGCCCACGGCACATTCTAAAAATACTATTAAAATAAGCAAAAACATAACAAAAGTGAAATAAAAAAGCTTAAAGGTGAAATGTAATTTAGAAAAAGTTGCAATATTGACAAATAAAACAAAGTTGTTGTTTTTTTCTTTCAAACTGTCATTGCTCAAAACATAATATTGAATCAAAATCAATGTTATTATGAATTATTGACCTATCCAAGGTTCCGATTACTTCACATTAAATATTCCACTTTGAAAAATATTTTTGTGGAAGAGTTTGCATATTTTGTGTGTTTGCCATTAAAAACATAGTTTTGTTTGACAAAAAAGGGCGGAAAACAAACAAACAAAAAAACAACATAAAAAAAACCTAAAACATTTTGAAATGAGGAATAGATCTGAAGTTGATGTAGACTCCACAGATTTAAGCGTTAAATATAAAATGCATGTATGCCCTGGCACACCATTATCATCATTTAATGACCAAAGCAAAACACTTTTTACACTTTTGTACTGAAATAAATACACCTACAACTTATTACATAAAAACATAGAAAACACTACCAGCAGCGGTAAAGTTCAGATCCATGAAGGAAAGAAGAAAGTGAATGAATGTTTATAACTGAATACATTTACATATGCATACACATTTGTTTTATTTTATTTATTTATTTTTTTAATGAATTAAGTAACGTTTATGACAACCTTTTTCCAAAACACAATATAGAATGTGAGATATAACAGGATAATGCATACGTTTATAATTTTATTTCAAAACGCTTATAAAAAAGTGGGACCCCAAAAATTTACTGTGGGACCCCCTTTTTATGACTTGATGGCCATTTTGAAAATTCCTGGCGCCAACACTGCTGTCAACAGAGGAGAAAAAATGCTTTATTTAAATAAATATATTATTTATAAAGCAAGTTCGAGTATCATTGGCAAATTTTCATAGTCCCGGCTTTGGCGTGCTGCCCGCCTTGGCACGCATAAATGTGTCCTCTTTTTGGGATTCCAGAATATGGTCAGCCTATGTTAATCTAAGTCTTATGAGCACGAACTGAAGAAGCCTACTCGGATGAGCGGTGAAACATCTTCCAATACAAACCAAGCAGTCCAGTTGCGATCGATTGAACGCCCTGAGATGACAATGATCTGGATGAATGAGAACCTTCATAGACATGTCTGTCTATCACTCACCCTTTTTGTTTTTTTTGTATTTATTTATGTCCTGTCCAGACACTCAGGCAAATCATATTGTTGATGTAGATGCCCATAACTGCTTTACTTTACAGTAGAGAAGTTTGGGATACTTCTTTTGTTGCCTATTTGTATTTGACTTTATTAAATGGATGTATTTAATGTTTGGCACAGCCAGACCGAAGCAGGAAGGGATGAAAAGAAGAAAAGAACAGGGTTCGTACGGGTGCTTAAAAACCTTGAAAATGCTTGGATTTTAATGTTGTGTTTTCAAGGTTTGAAAAATGCTTCAATTTTGGGTAAAGTGCTTGTCAATGCTTGGAAATGTTCATCATATTTCTCGGCAGTCTGACTCAATAGGCTATTTATAAAATGAAAAAATAAAGTTTCTTTAAAAATTAATGTAGCAGCGAAAAGCTGTCTCGTCAGCAGTGTTGGAACTAACGCATTACTTTTGTAACGCGTTAGTCCCAACACTAACACTAGGAGACACGTTTGCAAACACCAATTACTTTGAATAGTCTACAGAAACACTGCTTCATTTTCTATGCCCCATTCATTAATGATAACTGCTGGTTCAATGTTAGTCTTAGGTTTTAGCAGATGTTCCCTATTTTTCCTACAGACAGCATTTGGTGACCTCAAACAACAAGACTATGGATTGATTCACACTGGTTTTCGCCTTTTGAAAGGTACTGGAAAAACTGGAAAATTGATCTTGAAAGTCATTAAAAAGTGCTGAATTTGGCCATAGAAAAGGTGTACGAACCCTGAAAGAAGAAGACAGAGGGGGAAATTGCAGTCAGAAAAGGTGGATAAGACAGAAAGACAACAACAATAACAACAACAGAACAACATCAGTAAATGCAATATACACAAATATGATAGGAAAAATAGTAGCAAAGAAGCAGCCAGTGAAGTAGATAGTAATAACACAGAAATGACAATGAACATTACTGCACTACAAATAGAGCAATAAAAATACCACTAGAAATAACACTATGGATAATAAATACAAATAATTACCTCTATTATCAACATTCCAATCGATTCAAAAGCGACAATTCATGAATGTAATGACTACTTCAATTACAAAAGAAAGCAGATAAATGGGGAAAAGAAAGAGGAGCGGACTATAATAACTTCACAGATTGTTACGGTAAAAGTAGGTTAAGCTTTATCAGTGTGCCGTGTTTTACCCAATTTACCTCGGGGCCGACAACGTTAATATATGTTTGATAAAACAGAATTTTATGCATGAGTGTATGCATGTACTGTATATGTGCATGTGTAAGTACCGTATGTGTGTATGTTTGTGTATGTGAAAGTGCGTGTGGATGTATGTGCCATGTGTGTGTTTATGTGTTTGTGTATCTACGTGCGTGCGTATGTAACTATGTGTAAGAGCGGGGAGTCCCGTCTTTGTGCCCACGTGTGGTGTGGTTTCTCGCTGGCTGTCTCATGCTTCTTCTGTGTCTTGTCCTCTGCTGGGCCTCTATGGCCTACTGTTGGCCTGCCGGGCGGCACAGTGGTCTGGGGGTCCTGGGGTAGATAGCCGGATGTCCCTTGTTCCCTGGTTACTGCATCTGCTGTTTTGGTTGGGCTCTCTGATTGATGTAATTATTATTATTATTATTAATAATTATCAATAGTGTTATTTCTATTGGTATTTTTATTGCTCCATTTGAAGCGCAATAATGTTCATTGTCATTTCTGTGTTATGATCTACTTCAGAAACTGATTCTTTGATATAATTTTTTGTATCATACTTGTACATTTCTGATTTGCTGATGTTGTTGTTGTTGTCTTATCCCCCTCTTATCCTCGCAATTTCCCCCCTCTGTCTTCCTTTTTTTCTTCTTTCTATCCTCTCCTGCTCCGGTTTGTCTGCAGAAAACATGAAATAGATCCATTTAATAAAGTCAAATACAAACAAGGCAACATGAGAAGTATCCCACACTTCTTTTTTGTAAAGTAAATCTGTACAACAGATAATGGCATCTACATCAACAATATGATTTGCCTGGGTAGTTGAACAGGACAAAAAAAGTATATACCTATGTATGAGCGTAAGTACCTATGTGTGCGTGTATGCATGTTTGAATAATCGTGTATATGTGCATATGTATGTGAGCTTACATGTACAATATATTTATCTCCCGGTTTGTGCTGTAGCCAAAGTACATCCCCAGCCACCCACAGAGCCCAACTCAGAACAGCAGGTGCGGTACCCAAAGAACAAGGGACCACAGGCCCCATGCAGGCAACCTGGCCAGCGACAGGACCCCCAGAACCGGGCTCATAGTTCCGCCGGGCAGGCCAGCGGCAGGCTGTAGACAAACGCACCCAGCAGAGGACAAATCACGGGAGAAGCAGGAGACAACCAGCCCCCAAGCCAGTGAGATACCACACCCCACTTGTGCAAAAAAAACGGGTCGCCCCACCCAGAGGGGCCAAAAGACTGCCGAGGGGAAGACTGCCATGCCTCACAAGGTGACTGCGCCCACACCATCAGTGAGGTCCCAGCACTGGATTGACAGGTCACCAAACCACAGTCTATGGAGCCTCTGCCGGTTGAAGAGGCAATGAGGGTGCGCCAGACCGCCGACTCCATCCAAGGGCATGGTGGGTCCTTCCTATGCCAAGCCCCACAAACCCTAAGTGTCTTAACATGCAGTTGAAATTGAGGGATGGACAAGCAGGGGAGCAGTAGGGAGGACTGAAGCCCCATAGAGGCATCCTCATCCCACCCGCCATGCCTCCCCGCTAGCCAATCCTTCAAAGTCCTATAGTGAGGTGAAGTTAATTATATTTGTACAGCACTTTTTCTCTAGTGACTCAAAATGCTTTACATAGTATGCAAACCTTACATAGTAATACTGGCTCTAGGAGCAGGTGGGTATAGTATCTTTCCCAAAGACATGCACCTGGGGATAGGTTGATTGGCAACACTAAATTGGCTCTAGTGTGTGGATGTGAGTGTGAATGTTGTTTGTCTATCTGTGTTGGCCCTGTGATGAGGTGGCGACTTGTCCAGGGTGTACCCCGCCTTCCGCCCGATTGTAGCTGAGATAGGCTCCAGCGCCCCCCGCGACCCCAAAGGGAATAAGCGGTAGAAAATGGATGGATAATGGCTGTGACTAGGATGGCTGAAGCAGGAATCGAACCTGGAACCCTCAAGTTGCTGGTGCGGCCGCTCTACCAACCAAGCCATGCCGCCCCAGTTCCTCCACTAAGTAGGAGCAGCGGGGAGCCCAGACACAGCACCCAAAGCACCCCAGCCTATACAGGAAGCAACCAAGACATACGATCAGGAAGCCGACCTCCAGAACCCAGAACCCCACAGTCGCCTGGAGGCAAGCAGAATCCAGTATTCAAACAAAAATCACAACCAAAGGCAACAAAACAGGGCGGGGGACCCCCAAATACACGCAACTAAAACAAAAAGCAAAACGGCCAAAGTCACTGTGACCGAAACAATCATGGCCATCACCATCACTGCGGAATTGCTCAATGCGCCCAAAAATTACCCATACACACAATACTCCAACCAAGCTGCACCTCTCCTAACAACCAAAACAAACACACTGAGGAAAACACCAAACACTGTCCTGTTCCCACAAGAGCCACACCATTCCCATTCGCGCATCCGAACATGTATATCCTTCCCCTCTACAATTCACAAATGCTCCAGTACATTCCTGAACAAAACTGTGTGGACAGCTGATTCCCCCCTTTCCCCCACTGTTTCCCACAAATTCATTTATTTGTGGCGGCCCGCCATGAAAGAATTACGTCCGCCACAAATAGATTTTTCGGCTTTTGACTCGCTCGACGGCTCATAAAAGCAATGGGACTCTGTTTGTGAATGTAGCTTGTAGTTACAATTCCGGTGCAGTAGGTGGCGGTACCCTGCTATGCATTTTAACTCCGCCAATAGCACTTAATTCACCTGGTGGGCCAGAAGAAGAAGAAGAAGACGACGACGACGAAGTAAAAGAAGAACGGACCGACTGGATCAAAATACGAGGGTAAGACGTCTTGGCAAACAAGTTCAAAAGTGGTCCGAACCTGTGCAGTGTGCAGCACCGACTCGGATTTTCTTAATTTTTATTTTCGGGATTTGAATGCATTTATTTTGAAAGGACAGCTGGAGAGAGACGGGGGAGGGGGGAGAGAGGGTGAGAGGGGGGATTGACGCGGAGCAAAGCGACTGTCAGGTGGGTTCGAACTGGGTTGCCGCAGCGGGTGCTCTACCAGGTGAGATAGGTTATAGCTGCATCGCTCGCGGCTCGTCATATATTTAACGTTAATCCGCGATTTCACCGAGCGTTTCACTGACGGTGAGCAGCCTGACACTGCTTCATTAACACCGCCGCTGTTTGACTCGGGGGCCGGGGCAGACGCACGCAGTAACAGTCACCTGTTACCATACCGACGAGCTAACGTGTCTAGGTTATAACCCTGTTGTCAATAAACACACGTGGAGACGGTGCTTCAGATACTGCATTAATACTGAAGCTAAATTGTCCACTGTCCACTGCAGCATGTGAATGCAATGAAAATAATAAAATCTGAGCCATCCAGCTGTTAAAATGTTGTCCAGGTTAATGTTTTGGCCATTAAAGGCCCTTCATTTCAAGATTTCAACTGTGATCGGGCTTTAAACAGGTGGCTGACCTGTTCAGATGGGTGTAACTGCTACTGGTCAATAATGTGAAACAGCATTTAATTTTACATGTATGCAATGCCATTTAAATGTAATTATAGATAATAATAATAATAATAAATACTGTATAGTGTTGTAAATAGTCAACGGGAAGGATTTTAGTAAGATATATAAAATAAAATTAGTCTTTACATTAATAAATAAGAATTACAAAACAAATGTTCTCTTTTTCCTAATGTCAAGATTGACCAGCACAATAACTACAGATCTCATCGCATTATCGATGAAATGCTGGAGATCTTGGGAGAGGTTATTGAGGAACCAGTCCTCTCTGAAATCCAATCTTCAAAGGCAATTACCCTGGAGGTTGATGAAAGTACAGACGTCTCCACAGCCAGGCAACTCGATGTGCATGTCCGGTATGGAAGTAGAATTTCATCAAAATCTTACATATCCTTCGTCATATATGTGAATACTTTCTCTCAGATACCTGGATAAAGAGGGGCATGTTTTCAACCAGTTCCTGGACCTGGTTGAACTTGCTGATGGCAAAGCACACACTATTGTGACAGCCATAAAGACTGCAATCTGTAAGAAAGTCCTGCCAACAGAAAGACTTTATGGAGTGGGGACTGATGGAGCAGCTGTTACGACAGGTATTATTATACATATCATGTAAAATTGTTTGTTATAACCTATGTTTGTGACTGATTAATTTTACTTTAAAAAACTTTTTTTTTTAAATTCAGGGCGTGTGAATGGTGTTGTGAAGCAACTTACTGACAGCTATCCAAAGATCGTGGGTGTGGCTTGTGCAGCCCATAGATTAGCCCTTGCCTGCAAGGACTCATCCAACCATGTTAAGTACAAGGCCACCTTCAGAGATCACCTGCAAGATCGCCACTTATTCTTCTGCAACAGTGCAAATCGCACTGCAACACTCAAGGCAGCATCCATCACCCTTGGTGTTAGTGACTTAAAAATGAAGGTAATTGTAATTTGATACTGTAGTAGTTATCTTTTGTGTATTCATAATGTAAAATGTGATAGCATAGTTATTTTCTGTCTATTACAATATTCTGTCTTTTTTGCAACATTTCCAGGAAGTAAAAGACACACGTTGGCTGTCTCAGCACAAGGCAATTGAGAACTTGCAGAGAAACCTGCCAGCAGTCCTGGCAGCCCTGGCAGAGGAGGCAGAAATGCGTAGATGTCCGTTGGCAAAGGGTCTCTACACTTTTTGTGCCACCTACAGATTTGTGGCTGCTGTTTACCTGCAAGCTGATGTTTTGCCCCACCTTGCAAGTCTCTCCAGAGTATTTCAGAAAGCAGACGTCAACTTCCTTCATATAAAGGAGATGGTATGCTGAATGTGCACATTTAATTAGTGTGATAAAAGTCAGTGTGTTTTGATACATTGAAATAGGGGTCCTTTCCATATCTGACCAGTAACAGCAGATATGTTTTTTTGTTTTGTTTTTTAATTTAGGTCCCTGTCACCATTAATACTCTGAGGAACATCAGAGAAGCTGGACAGACTCCACTCCCGGGATCATTTCTGTCTCGCCTCCACAAGGACCTGGATAATTCCCAAGGTCTTGGGGCCTTTAACATACAGCATGAGGAGGAGAGGGACAGGAGAGAACGGGGGCAAGGAGATGGCCAGGAAGCCACAAGGGAGGGGCAGTGGGCCAGATTCCAGCAAGAGGTAAATAATGATGGTCATCGTCTGAGTCCTGGCTAGCTGAGGTGGAGGCCCAGGCAGAAGGGGTGGAGGTTTAGCTAGATGAGGTGAATGTTGTGTTTACTGAGAGAGGTGACGGCTCAGACACCAGGGGGCAGTATATACAATAATTTATTATATATAATAAATATATATAATAATAAACATTTACAACTAAACTATAGAAATAGAGTGTGTGACTAAAATACAAGAGTGTGTGTGTAGTGTAAGACTATGTGTGTAGATATCTGAAGTGTGTTACCAAGTGTTGATGAGAAAAGGCAGACAAGTCCAAAGAGGGCAAGGCAAAAGGGGTCCAAGTTCAGCGAGGGGTCCGTGGGGCAGAGAGAGACGTCAGAGTCCAGGGGCGAGTGAGGAGTCGGGAAACGAAGAAGGCAGTCCAAAACACCGGGGAAACAACGGGAGATCTCGAGGAGGGAAGACTCGGGAAGGCACTGCGGAAAAGCAACAGACGTCAGAATCACGGAGGGAAAAACAACACAGTAAGAGCGCATAAGGCTTACGGTACACCATGAGAAAAACTAAGTTCCCGCGACGATCCTTGGGTCCACTGGTCCTTTATTGATCTCGCTCTGATCAGTCGCAGGTGTGCAGATTGCCAGCGAGTGATTGCAGCTGGTGGCTGCAGCTGGTGGCTGCAGCAGGGCGGAGACGCGCGCGGCGCGTCCCTGGATGTGCGCACCCGTGGGCGTGTCCCGAGGTGCGCACAGACGGATGAGCGGCGTTGGCAGGAGCCTGAGCCGTAACAGTGAATGCCTAGAAAGCAGAAGTGGAGGTAAAACTAGCTTAAGTGGGGGCCCAGGCAGAAAAGATGGAGGTCCAGGCAGCAGGGATGGAGGTCCAGGCAGCAGAGGTGGGGGTCCATCTAGCTGAGGTGGGGCCTAGGCAGCAAAGGTGAAGGCCCAGGCAGCAGAGATGTAGGTCTAGGCAGCAGAGGTGGGGGCCTGGGCAGCAAAGGCGGAGACCCAGGCAGCCGAGGTGGGTGTCCAGCTGGGAGTAATGGTAGCCCAGCTCGCAGAGGCGGAGGCACAGGCAAATAATAAATACAAATCGTTTGAGGTGCTTACTATGAGGTCTGTCACACCGCTGCCTCTCGACCTGGCTGTTATCTACCGCCCCCCAGGGCCCTACTCGGACTTTATCAATGAATTCTCAGAGTTCGTTGCTGATCTAGTGACGCACGCCGACAATATAATCATAATGGGGGACTTTAATATCCATATGAATACCCCATCGGACCCTCAGTGCGTGGCGCTCCAGACTATAATTGACAGCTGTGGTCTTACACAAATAATAAATGAACCTACGCATCGCAACGGTAATACGATAGATCTAGTGCTGGTCAGGGGTGTCACCACCTCCAAAGTTATGGTACTCCCGTATACTAAAGTAATGTCCGATCATTACCTTATAAAATTCGAAGTTCTGACTCATTGTCAAAAAGCTAATAATAATAATAACTGCTATAGCAGCCGCAACATTAATGCTGCCACAACGATGACTCTTGCTGACCTCCTGCCTTCGGTAATGGCACCATTCCCAAATTATGTCGGCTCTATTGATAACCTCACTAACAACTTTGACAATGCCCTGCGCGAAACCATTGATAGTATAGCACCGCTAAAACAAAAAAGGGCCCCTAAAAGGCGCACCCCATGGTTTACAGAAGAAACTAGAGCTCATAAATTATCATGTAGAAAGCTGGAACGCAAATGGCGCGCGACGAAGCTTGAGGTTTTCCATCAAGCATGGAGTGATAGTTTAATAACTTATAAACGCATGCTTACCTTAGCTAAAGCTAAATATTACTCAAATCTCATCGGCCTCAAAAAAACAACCCTAAATTTTTGTTTAGTACAGTAGCATCGCTAACCCAACAAGGGACTCTTCCCAATAGCTCCACCCACTCGGCAGATGACTTTATGAATTTCTTCAATAAGAAAATTGAACTCATTAGAAAGGAGATTAAAGACAACGCATCCCAGCTACAACTGGGTTCTATTAACACAGATACGACTGTATATATGACGGATACTGCCCTCCAAAATAGTCTCTGTCTTTTTGATGAAATAACATTACAGGAACTATTACGGCGTGTAAGTGGGATAAAACAAACAACATGTTTACTTGACCCACTTCCTGGGAAACTTATCAAGGAGCTTTTTGTATTACTAGGTCCATCAGTGCTAAATATTATAAACTTATCACTTTCCTCCGGCAATGTTCCCCTAGCATTCAAGAAAGTGGTTATTCATCCTCTGCTCAAAAGACCTAACCTCGATCCTGACCTCATGGTAAACTACCGACCGGTGTCCCACCTTCCGCGTATTTCGAAAATCCTTGAAAAAATTGTTGCACAGCAGCTAAATGAACACTTAGTGTCTAACAATCTCCGTGAACCTTTTCAATCCGGTTTCAGGGCAAATCACTCTACGGAGACAGCCCTCGCAAAAATGACTAATGATCTACTGCTAACGATGGATTCTGATGCGTCATCTATGTTGCTTCTTCTTGATCTTAGCGCTGCTTTCGATACTGTCGATCATAATATTTTATTAGAGCGTATTGTGATGTGCGGTCACAAACCAACCTCCCAGAGACAGTTCTGTTAGGGTTCAAACGCAGCAGCGTTGCTTTATTCAGTCACTTTTTTGGAATGCAGGTTAACTTAAATTCCTCCTGGTTGGGGCTTTCATTTAAACAAACAAATTATCACATTCCTCATGCCTTGATCAGGTCTCCTAAATTGCCTGGAACATATAGCAGAGAAATCTCTGATCAGTGCAAAGTTCAATAAAACACAGCTTTCAATGAATCAAACATCTTACACATTTAGCAGACTAATTTACAAACTATACTTCAGTGGAGCAACACACTTACCGCCCGATGGAAGCAGACCTTTCCCAGCAGGGAGCCAGCCACACAATGAGTCAAACACTGAGGTGCTATTTAAATCAAACACAGTGATTGCCAACCTGACACAGTTGCCTTGGGGCAGGTGGCCACATATCAGCCTGATTGAGGATAAAATTAGGGATGTACTTGCCTTCAATGACCACACCTAGAGGGTGGCGTAGTTTGACCGCCTGGTGCATGCTTTCACTGTGATGGCTGGCCCTCCGCCTAGTCTCACCTGTTCGGAGGTATTGTGATGCTCCACATATCCCCCCCCCTAAGCTCCTTGTTGGGACGAGGAGCTTCCTGTTCCTCATCTTCGTAGCGGCGGGACATAGCGTCGGCGTGGCGGATTTCCTTTCCAGGGCGGTGCTCGACGGTGAATTTATAATTTTGCAGTTCCAGGAACCAGCGTGTCACCCGAGCGTTGCTGTCCTTATTGGTGGCCATCCATTTGAGGGGGGCGTGGTCGGTCACCAGAGTGAAGCGTCTTCCCCATAGGTAATACCTGAGATGGTGGATGGCCCACTTCACAGCAAGACACTCTTTCTCCACGGTAGAGTAATTTTTCTCGTGCTTCAGCAATTTTCGGCTAATGAAAGTTACGGGGTGTTCATCGGCGCCAACCAATTGGGCTAGGACTGCCCCGATCCCAGTGCCAGAGGCATCTGTGTGGAGGACGAATGGCTTCGTGAAGTCAGGTGCAACAAGGATGGGTTCCTCACACAGAGCCTGCTTTAACTTCTCGAAGGCCCCTTCCGTTTCGGTGGTCCAAGATACTCGGTGGGTTGACCGTTGGCGAGTGAGGTCGTTGAGGGGGGCCGCTATTGTGGCAAAGTCTTTGATAAACTTCTGGTAGTAGCCGATCAGACCTAAGAAGGACTGCACCTGTTTTTTAGTGATGGGGCGGGGCCAGTTCCATATCTTCTCCACCTTCTGGGCTTGGGGTCGCACACACCCACGGCCTATCGTATACCCGAGGTAGTCGGTTTCGGTCCATCCTACCCGGCACTTCTTGCCGTTCGCTGTTAGACCAGCCTGACGAAGGGCCTTGAGGACAGCCTCCAGGTGTTCCAGATGGTGGGCCCAGGTGGCGCTGTGGACCACGATTTCATCAAGATAGGCGGCGGCATAGGCTTGGTGAGGACGGAGGATTCGGTCCATCATGCGCTGGAAGGTCGCAGGAGCCCCGTGGATGCCGAAGGGGAGGACAGTGTACTGGAACAAGCCGTCGGGAGTTGAGAAGGCCGTCTTGGGTTTGGCTCTCTGGGTCAGGGGTAATTGCCAATAACCTTTTGTCAAGTCCATGGTGCTGACGAAGCGGGCAGGTCCAAGGCGGTCAATCAGCTCATCGGCTCTAGGCATGGGATATGCATCGAAGGTGGATATGTCGTTTAGTTTTCGGAAGTCGTTGCAAAACCTCAAGGAGACATCTGGTTTAGGGACGATCACGATTGGACTGGACCAAGGGCTGTAGGACTCTTCAATGACGCCTTGGTCAAGCATCTTTTTTACCTCTTCTTTTATCGCTTCCCTCCGCGCTTCTGGGACCCTGTATGGTCGTTGCCTGACCACCTTCCCAGGCGGGGTCTCTATATCATGTTCTATGACATGGGTGCGCCCGGGCATCTCTGCAAAAATGTCCCGGTAGCGGTCCAAGAGCTCTTGGACATCTTGGATTTGTGTTGGGCCAAGGTCCACACCTACATTGACGGCAGGTTTCTGGGAAGAGAGGTCCGTTAGAAGGGCAGGGCTAGGCAAAGGTGCAGCAGTGTGCCATCTTTTCAATACATTTACATGGTACAGCTGCAAACCTTTCCTCCGGCCGGGTTGCTGTACACGGTAGTTGACGGCCCCCACTCGCTCAGCGATCTCGTACGGGCCGTGCCACTTAGCCAAGAATTTGCACTCTGCCGTCGGGACCAATACTAAGACAAGGTCACCCACCTTAAACTCACGGAGACGGGCGCCCTTGTTGTATGTTAGTGCCTGGGCGGCTTGAGCCTTCTCCATATGGTCCCGGACCAGTGGCCATACCCTTCTGGCTCTCTCCTGTAGGTATTCCACGTGGTCTATAACGTTCCGGTGGGGGGAGGGCTGACTTTCCCAGGCTTGCTTGGCGAGGTCTAGCAGACCCCGGGGATTCCGCCCGTAGAGCAGCTCAAAGGGAGAAAAACCTGTAGAGGCTTGTGGCATTTCACGAATAGCAAACAGTACATAAGGAATTAACCGGTCCCAGTCTTTCCCGTCAACTTCAACCAGTTTCCTTAACATTGTCTTCAAGGTTGAATTAAAGCGTTCCACTAGTCCGTTAGTTTGTGGGTGATAGACTGAGGTTCTGATCTGTTTTATCTTAAGCCATTTATACAATGTGGTCATTACACGGGCCATAAAACAGGTACCCTGGTCTGTCAAAACCTCGTCTGCTATTCCAACCCGGCTAAAAAGCATGAGTAGTTCATGGGCAACATTCTTGGCGGTAGCAACACGCAAGGGAATGGCCTCGGGGTATCGGGTTGCGTAATCGACGATGACAAGGATATAGCGGTGTCCACGAGACGATTTTGGCAATGGCCCCACAATGTCCATAGCTATTCGTGAAAATGGCGTCTCAATAATAGGGAGGGGTATGAGGGGATTCCGGAGAAAGGGCCGCAGTGCTGCTTTTTGACATTCCGGACAGGTGCGACAAAAGTCTTCGACGGCTCGCTTCACCCCGGGCCAATAAAAACGTGCGACCACTCGGTCATAGGTCTTCTGGGCTCCCAGATGAGCCCCTAATTGGTGGGAGTGAGCGAGGTACAATACCCGGGTGACGTAACTTTTTGGCACTAATAGTTGTTCGACAACTTCCCCACCCTTAGCTTTTGCACTTCGGTACAACAGACCCGCTTTTACCAAAAAATGAGGATAAGACATCACACTCACCCCAGAGACCAGTTGACCGTCTATGGTGGTGATGCTTTGGCGGACCATTTCCAGGTTGGGGTCAGCCCATTGGGCTGTGGCGTACACGCCTTGAGGTGGAGTCCCCTCGACCGGCATAAGCGGGAACTCAGAGAAGGGGTCTTCACTGGCTGGAGGGGTCTCTCCCCCACTGGCGTCTCTTTCAGATGCTCCACTTTCTGGTGAGGTTCCTCTACGTGCTCGGAAGGTGGGGAATGCGGTCCGCGGGGTCGAGGCTGCGGGGCGCCGGTCTCTGCGTCTTGTTTGTCGGGGAGGATGTGGGCGGCGGCGGCCTGGGTTCCAATACCGCTGGAAGAGGACACAATCCGTGTCTATCAGCAGAGGGACAGCTAGGTTGGGGACCACCCCAGCAGCCACAACGGCGTCTCCACGGGGGTCTGGACCCGGATATGGCTGACCGGGTAATGGCGGACATCACCATGGACGCAGATGACCGGGACGGTGTCTGCGCCGACAGGACCAGCGTAGTCAGCCCTCACCAAGGTGACGACGCTGCCAGAATCAATCAGGGCATGGCCGTCTGTACCTCCCACCCGCACCAACAGGGTGGCATGGGGTCGGCTGGTGTCCCCGGTGTGCAAGCAAGGTCGGTGGGCACCCGAGCTGGCGGCAGAGGGCATTGAAACGTCTCGGTCCCGCTCCGGACAGGCCCAGGAGATGTGGCCTTCTCGCCCGCAGACATAGCACCTTCTGGGGGGTCGGGCCAACCTTTCCGGTGGGTTACTATCCCTTGGGGAATTACGTGGAGGAGTACGGGGAGGAGATCGCCAGCGTTCACGACCCATCCTTTCAGCAGGGGTGGGGCGGCTTGGTTCAGCTCTGGTGGTTCGGAGCATCTCGTTGCTAACTTGGTAGTTCTCCAACAGAGCTACCAGAGAATCCAGGGAGGTGGGGCTCACCTGCGCAGCATACTTTCTGGCATCGGGCGGCAAAGCTCGAATACACCGATCAATCACCAATCTTTGGATCCAGGGTGTCTCCCCGCCACTCGTCAGTCAGCCCTGGGTAAGACGTAGTAGTTCTGCGAGCTGGGCCCTGGGCGGATGGCTGGTACAGTAAGCCCAGGCGTGGTATCGCTGAGCTCTAGCTGGTAGACTGTACCCATGGCTTGCTAATATGGCGGCCTTGAGCTTGGGGTAGTCTCGTGCGTCCTCTGCTCGCAGGTCGCGGCAGGCGTGCTGGGCCTCCCCAATGAGGAACGGGGCAATTATTCCTGCCCACTCACCGGGTGGCCATCGCTCCCTTGTAGCAATGCGCTCGAAGAGCTCCAAATAGGCTTCAACGTCGTCATCGGGGCCTTGTTTGGTGAGGACTCCCCCCGGGGCTCGAACCACTGCTTCGTCTTTGTCGACCTTCTTGAGCAGTTCCTTCATCGCATTCTGCAACTCCGCCTGGCTTTGCAGGAGCGCCCTTACTGCTTGCTCCATACTGTGTTTGGGGAGGGTCTAATATACCCGCATTCTCCACCAATTTGTGGTGTGCGGTCACAAACCAACCTCCCAGAGACAGTTCTGTTAGGGTTCAAACGCAGCAGCGTTGCTTTATTCAGTCACTTTTTTGGAATGCAGGTTAACTTAAATTCCTCCTGGTTGGGGCTTTCATTTAAACAAACAAATTATCACATTCCTCATGCCTTGATCAGGTCTCCTAAATTGCCTGGAACATATAGCAGAGAAATCTCTGATCAGTGCAAAGTTCAATAAAACACAGCTTTCAATGAATCAAACATCTTACACATTTAGCAGACTAATTTACAAACTATACTTCAGTGGAGCAACACACTTACCGCCCGATGGAAGCAGACCTTTCCCAGCAGGGAGCCAGCCACACAATGAGTCAAACACTGAGGTGCTATTTAAATCAAACACAGTGATTGCCAACCTGACACAGCTGCCTTGGGGCAGGTGGCCACATATCAGCCTGATTGAGGATAAAATTAGGGATGTACTTGCCTTCAATGACCACACCTAGAGGGTGGTGTAGTTTGACCGCCTGGTGCATGCTTTCACTGTGATGGCTGGCCCTCCGCCTAGTCTCACCTGTTCGGAGGTATTGTGATGCTCCACAGTATCAAAACACGTATTGGTATGTCAGACTTAGCCTTGTCGTGGTTTAACTCTTATCTTACTGACAGGATGCAGTGCGTGTCCCATAATAATGTGACCTCGGACTATGTTAAGGTAACGTGCAGAGTTCCTCAGGGTTCGGTTCTTAGCCCTCTACTCTTTAGTATTTACATGCTGCCGCTAGGCTACATCATACCCAAATACGGTGTTAGCTTTCACTGTTATGCTGATGACACCCAACTTTACATGCCCCTAAAGCTGACCAACACGCCGGATTGTAGTCAGCTGGAGGCGTGTCTTAATGAAATTAAACAATGGATGTCCGCTAACTTCTTGCAACTCAACGCCAAGAAAACCGAAATGCTGATTATCGGTCCTGCTAGACACCGACATTTATTTAATAATACCACCTTAACATTTGACAACCAAACAATTACACAAGGCGACTCGGTAAAGAATTTGGGTATTTTTGGGTATTTTATTCATTTATTATTGTTATATATATTTTTTTATTTTTAATGTATTTATTATTTTTATTTTTATTATTTACTTATTTTTATTTTATTTTATTTTTTAAATTTTATTTTTTATTTTATTTTATTTTTTTATTTTTTTTATTTTTTTATTTTAAAAAAAAAATCGTATTATTTATTTGTGTGTGGCGTCGCGCGGGTCTCACTTCCTGTTGGATGGGGTCCGTGCCCGTGTGGCCCGACCTTGCGCTGTGGGGTCTCTGTTGGTGACTTGGTGTGGTGGCGGCGCAGCCCCCGTGTCTGGTCTGGATGCTGTGTCTCGGTTGTTTGGGCGGTGGTGTGTTTGTGCGGGTTTGGGTTGGGGTGGGGGGCCTTTTGGTTGGGGGGGTTGTTGGTGTCTCTTGTTTGCGTGTTGGCGTTCGGGCTGACCGGCGGGCTGGCGCCGACTGGTCTCCGTGGCCCTGGTGGCGTGTGGTTGCTGGTCGCAGTTTTTTTTTTGATCGCTTTGATTTGATTGGCTGGTGCTGGCTGTCTGGGGTTATTGCGGCTGCTGTTTCTGCTGCCGTTTGTTTGTGGTGTGGGCACCCGTGGCTGCTGGGTCTGGTGCAGGGGTGTGGCTGATGTTGTGACTGATGGCAGCGCGCGCGCGTGATGGCTGTCGGGGCTGACGAACTATGTATATGTGTGTGTATGTATGTATGTTTATATATGTGTATGTGTACATATGTGTATGTATATGTATATATGTGTATGTGTGGGTATGTATACGTGTATGTGTGTATGTGTATGTATATATGCATGTATGTATGTATATTTCTGGGGGTACGCTCTGGGCCTGCCTGTCAGACGGGGGTCGACGCCTCAGGCTACTGCATCCGAACTGCGTGTCTGGAGCTCCTGGGTCCCGCTGTCCATCCCTTCCGGGTGCCCGTCTTGGTTGGGGCCTGTTGGGCCTAGTCCCTGCGTCTATTGTGGTAGCTTGGTGCTGCAAGGTATTCCGAGGTGCTGCGAGTCGGCCAGTTGCTGGGGTAGTGACCTTGTTTGTCAGCATGTCTGTGATCTTCTTTTAATTCTTTTTTTTTTTAATTAATTAATTAATTAATTTATTTATTTATTTATTTTTTAATATATTTTATTAATATTATTTTTTAATTTCCCCCTCCCTCAGGGGGGGGGGCTCGGCGGGGCGGTTGCTGGTTGTTCCATCTCCATCGTTGGGGTCCCTGCGGGTGGGGTGGGTGGTTCCCGTGGCCCTGTGCCTGGGTGGTCCTGCGGCGGCCGGTTTGGGTGGGGTGGCCGGGGGCTGGCCTCGCCGCGCTCTCCGGGGGTGGGGGGTGGGCTCGTGGGGGCCCGGTTGCCGGTGGGGCGGGGGCGGTCTTCCCGTCCGGTTGCGGGGAGTCTCTGGGTCCCTCGGGCGGGGCGTCTCGCCTTTCTGCCCGTGTGGGGTGTGGTCTCTCGCTGGCTTGGGGTCTGGCTGTCCCCTGCTTTTCTCGTGCCCTGTCCTCTGCCGGGTGCGTCTGTCTGCGGCCTGCTGCTGGCCCTTGTGGGCGGTACGGTGGGTCGGGCTCTGGGGTTCCTGTCGCTGGCCGGCTTGGCTGCGTGGGGGCGGTGGTCCCTGGTTCCCTGGGCACCACGCCTCCTGTTTGTGGGTTGGGCTCTCGGGGGTGATGGGGCCGTGCTCTGGCTCCCACGCACTCTGGGAGTCGAATGTATTGTACATGCAAATTCACATATGCTCACATACGTACATAGGTACCTACGCTCCCACATACATACACAAATACAGTACATATTTACCTACCTAATGTTCGTACATCCACACGCACATTCAATATACAAACATACACATACACATACTGTACATATACATTCACTGTACAAACACATATTCACATTCTGTACATATACATTCATTGTACAAACACATATACACATTCTGTACATATACAAGTACATATGCATACTTACACTCATGCACATAATCACGTTGCATCAAACATATATTAACGTTGTTGCCCTAGGGTAAACTGGGTGTAACACATGGCACACTGACAAAGCTTAACCTATTGTGACTATAACAATCTACAAGGTTAATGTAGGTTGCTTCTCTTTCTCCCCCTCCATTTTTCTGCATTCTTTTGTATCTCAAGTTATCATTACGTATATGTATTGTTGCATTTGAACAACTGTATTGTTGATAATAAAGGTAAATTATTGGTATTGTTCATTATCAATAGCGCTATTTCTATTGGTATTTGTATTGATCCATTTGTAGTGTAATAATGCTCATGGTTATTTCTGTATTATTTTTTATTTTTCGCTAACTGCTTATTTGCTATTACTTTTACCATCATATTTGTACATGTCATATTTGCTGATGTTGCTCTATTGTTGTTGTTGTTTGCTGTTGTTGTTTTTGTCTCTCTGTCTAATCCCCCTCTTGTCCCCACAATTTCCCCCTCTGTCTTCTTTTTTTTTCTCTTTCTATCCCCTCCTGCTCCGGCCCGGCTGCACTAAATGATAATATAAATACATTTAATAAAGTCAAATACAAATAAGGCAACAAGAGAAGTATCCTACACTTCTCTTTTGTAAAGTAAATCTGAACAGCCGACATGGGCATCTACATCAACTATATGATTTGCCTGAGAAGCTGGACAAAAAAAAAAAAAAAAGAATTTGGGTATTATCTTTGACCCAACTCTCTCGTTTGAGTCACACATTAAGAGTGTTACTAAAACGGCCTTCTTTCATCTCCGTAATATCGCTAAAATCCGTTCCATTTTGTCCACTAGCGACGCTGAGATCATTATTCATGCGTTCGTTACGTCTCGTCTCGATTACTGTAACGTATTATTTTCGGGTCTCCCTATGTCTAGCATTAAAAGATTACAGTTGGTACGAAATGCGGCTGCTAGACTTTTGACAAGAACAAGAAAGTTTGATCATATTACGCCTATACTGGCTCACCTGCACTGGCTTCCTGTGCACTTAAGATGTGACTTTAAGGTTTTACTACTTACTTATAAAATACTACATGGTCTAGCTCCATCCTATCTTGCCGATTGTATTGTGCCATATGTCCCGGCAAGAAATCTGCCTTCAAAGAACTCTGGCTTATTAGTGATTCCCAGAGCCCAAACAAAGTCTGCGGGCTATAGAGCGTTTTCTATTCGGGCTCCAGTACTATGGAATGCCCTCCCGGTAACAGTTAGAGATGCTACCTCAGTAGAAGCATTTAAGTGCCATCTTAAAACTCATTTGTATACTCTAGACTTTAAATAGCCCCCCTTTTTTAGACCAGTTGATCTGCCGTTTCTTTTCCTTTCTCCTTTGCTCCCCCCTATCCCTTGTGGTGGGGGGGACACACAGGTCCGGTGGCCATGGAGGAAGTGCTGGCTGTCCAGAGTCGGGACCCGGGTGGACCGCTCGCCTGTGTATCGGTTGGTAACATCTCTGCGCTGCTGACCCGTTTCCGCTCGGGATGGTTTCCTGCTGACCCCACTATGGACTGGACTCTTACTATTATGTTGGATCCACTATGGACTGGACTCTCACAATATTATGTCAGACCCACTCGACATCCATTGCAGTCGGTCTCCCCTAGAGGGGGCGGGGGTTACCCACATATGCGGTCCTCTCCAAGGTTTCTCATAGTCATTCATATCGACGTCCCACTGGGGTGAGTTTTTCCTTGTCCTTATGTGGGCTCTGTACCGAGGATGTCGTTGTGGCTTGTGCAGCCTTTTGAGACACTTGTGATTTAGGGCTATATAAATAAACATTGATTGATTGATTGATATCCATTACTCACAAACAAATTGATATTATTTGAAAATGCTGCCAAATTCTTTTTCAGGAGCCACAATACATAAAGACAACTTGTTATTAAAAATTTTAGTCATCTGGAGGCTATGGGTACTTATTTTCATGGCCACTGGTGAGCTGACTATGCGTGAGAGGCGGAGGACACCCTGAACACTAATCTATGTCCCATATAACACACGCATTAGTTTTGATTGCGATTTACCCACAAGTCTTTTCGTGTCGTTCTCGCCATTTCCGGGTTTAAATCAGCAGTCAAATTGTCCCAACGTGTCGTAATACGTCCCCAGCCTTCTTCTATCCAGGTGAGAGGCATTTTTTATGATCTACAATAAACTTCTAGGGAGCAAGGAAGCGAGGAAACATCTCACTCGTAGATAAGGTCGAAATTGCACACAAGCTTCTGATCACGGCACTGCTATAAATAGTTTACCTGCATTAATGATTAGAGTAACAAAATCACTAATACGAGGTTAATATTTAAATACGAAACTTAAATGGAGTATTGTTGGCGGTTTCTGGATGGTTATTTATTGGATTTTATTGCCGAAATAGAGGAACTGCCATTGGCTCAGTTGTAAGCAGACTTGTATTTACGTTAGTTAGAATGCATTTAAAAAAAATCTATCCATCATCATGTCTTTCATAATGACTGTGAACGATAGGCAACATTCCCAAAAAAGTGCAGTTTCCCTTTAAGAGTGCATGTGTTGTTTTGAGAGAAGAGATGTCTCTCTACTAATTGTTGTGTTTTAATGCAAAACCAACTTTTCCTACCTATTGGCATCTGTTTTTGTGTACGGTATTATTCGCACTATGAGGCGCACTTAAAATCCTTCCGTTTTCTCAAAAATCGACAGTGCGCCTTATAACCCAGTGCGCCTAATTTACGGAAAAATTCTGGTTGTTCTTACCGACCTTGAAGCTATTTTATTTGGTACATTGTGTAATGATGGGTGTGACCAGTAGATGGCATTCACACATAAGAGATACATGTAGACTGCCAGTAAACAATACCAAAACTTTAAATCTTTCATTGAGAATATAGAAAATTACACACGACGCTCAAAAATATGTCAAAACTTTGGTAAGTTATGAAGCCTCACTAGGGATGATGTTCAAAACCGGTTCTCCCGATTGTTCGATAAGAAAAGAACCGATTCTATGGATTCAAATCCCTTTTTGAGAAATGGTTCCCGATATCGAAGCCACTATAGTAAAGAAAAAGATTTGGTTCTTTATTCGAATCCCTGGGAACGAATCCCGTGTCACAGGAAATGTCCTGTGGGACGTCACAGGAAATGACGTAGCTCAGTCATTCGGCGGCAGATACAGAAACAGCAAAAATAATGGACCGGAAAAAACGCTCCAAGGCACGGCTTCATTTTACTAAAAAATACAACGAGAAAACGGCTATATGCAATTATTGCCAGGCTTTGCTCTCATGTAAGGGGGGAAGTACAACAAGCATGTTGAAACATGTTCAGGCCGTACATAACCGGAAAGTGAGAGAAACATGTCATGTCTTTCACACGTGGAGAAGCAGCTTTGAGTTTCAAAAGGTATGACATTAGCATACAGCAAGTCCAAGGTTTTATCATTAGTTCTGTGAATTATGTTGGGCGTAGCTCACAGGGTTAAAGAAACAATTTCGCCCTCTACATAACGTACAGCAGATTTTAATGCACAAAATGTGTAAATGTGGTCCCTCTAGCATTTTGTTTTTTATGTACATGGCTCTCGTGGAAAAAGTTTGGACCATCAGTTTAGATCAAAGTTGGGGATATACAACTATCCAAAATGTCATGTTTGGATGAATAAATATTTCAATGTTTTTGTAGGTGTTTCCTAAAAAAGTGTGTATGTAAACCATAATCGTATTACTTGTGCTATATGCTCATTAATGCATTGCACAATGTCATAATAAAACATTATTGATTGTCTAATTTGCATTTCCCACAGGGGACAGAAAGTTCTTCAGCATAAAATATCAAATGTATTGACAGTGTTCTTTTTCACAAACATAAGATCTGTTTTACCATATGAAATTTGCTGTAAGTTCTTCCTTTTGTCTCCTGCAATATCACCATAGCAACTGCTGCTAGGCAGGCATGAAATGAATTTGAGTTGAAGTGATGTTCCATTTCTTGTATTCTTGAAACCTTTCTTCAAGCCGAATAAAAAGAATGTTATTTACATAGAAATTTAATTTATTTTTCCAAAAAATGCAGAAGTAACAGGTGCGTGTGGTGTTATTTCCTAGCTGAAGAAAGCATGCAGTCAAAGTGCCGTACCTTGAGTTTGTTATACCTGAGCATCCTCCGCATTTCTTCTCATCTTCATTTTAATTTGAAGAAGCTGCTCTGATGATTTGTGTTGTAATGTAATCAAGTACACCACACTCCTTTTAGAGGCTGACTTAGCACTGGAATTAAACTCCACAGTCCTCTCGACTGACTCTGAACTTGTACAGGGAAAAAAAAGGAAGAGGGGGATAAATGTGTCATTGTCTATAAATTAACCACAGTACACAAACACTTCAGCTTAAATCTCCGGTGATGTGTTTTCTGGGAAATTGTCTGGTCCTAAGCTATTGTTTATCAAGTTTTATGGCTCATTTTGATGCTCTACGGCCCCCTATATGCCAAAACCACCTCAATCAATTGTCTTTGTCCGGCTGGCAGCCTGAGAATGAAACCTCGATGCAGCAAATCCCTTCCAATAGTGCAGCACATCCTGACAGCTTGTATTACAGCCGGATGGTGACAGCCATGTCTCCGACACGGCTCCAGAAGGAACGAGCCGTTGATTATCGCTGGTGAAAATGCTTTTCTTTTAACTTTCTTATCAGTGTGAAGGATGACCTTCAGAGCTGAGAGAAGGGAGGCATGGCGGAACCATCCAAATAAATTATAGGCCACTGCCCTTGTCAAATGCTTCCTGCGGTGGTGACAATGGATTGTGACTGTCTCTCACATGTACACGTTTTCTTGGAAATTAACAGCAGGAGAATTTGTCTATTGTGGGGATTTTAAATGCAAATTAATGGTGGTTCACCAAACACTTGCGATCACCACAAGTGACTTGATTCCTCATCATGTCACACGTTTGCACAGCAGTGTGTTGCTGCATGCAGATTGCACAGGTCTCAATCAGAACTGAAGAAATTGGCCAGTCATTGAAATTGTAAACCAACTGGTGATTTGCGTGTTTTCTCCTCTGTATGAAGTATGAAAATAATCTGATGGGACATTGCCCCCTTGCCTGTAATGAGCAGTCATCACTGAGAATGTTTTGATACCAGGACATAAGTGGGTATAAAGTAATATTGGATTTTAAACTACAGCGCTACCTCACACACGACGCAGACTCAAAGCCGAACTATTATTGTTGCAAAATTATTTGCAAATGTGTATCTCAATCTATGGGTCTGTAATCCAATTCACGTGTTCATGTACTATTGTGTGTGACTGTATCTCAATGTGTTTGTAATCGTGTGCATGTTTTAGGTTGTCTGTACGTATTTCGATATGTTTGTGTGTGTGTGTGTGTGTAAAAAAAGTGTGATTACGTATTTGGATTCGTGTGAAGCAGGAAACTTTGATTGACTGTCTTTTCACACATTACTTTTTGTTACGTTTCTACTGTGAAAGAGTTGTGTGCGTGTAATCATATTTGTGTGTGCATACTAAGGCCATGTCCACACGAACACAGATACTTAATAAACGCATACTTATCTCTGCGTTTAGGCCTCTTGTCCACACGCTGACGCATACTTTTGTCTTCAAAAACACAGACTTTTGCAAACGCTGGCCAAAGTGTAGAGTTCCAAAACTCTCCGCTTAGCGCACAAAAAGAGGCTTGTGATGACGTCAACGTTGTGCGCTGTCATTTCCAAGCTCACTGCCTTGCTGCCTTTAAACACACTATAAGAACATTTAATGTATGTTAGAACATAAACATGCCGCTCTTTTCACTCAACATTAATAAAAAAGACACATCAAAATGGGCTTTGTGACACTCCCGCTGGCGCTAATGCAGTGGTTCTCAAACTTTTTTTGTCATCCCCCACTTTGGACAAGGGGGAGTTTTCAAGCCCCACCTGCCCCCATCGCCCCAACAGAGCGCTAATGCCAAGCTTTAACATTTTCAAATTTATTGAACATCAAGTTGTATACATTCAAACTCAATAACATAAAATAACATCAAGTTCAATAATAAATAAAATAACTGTGCAGCTGTGGTATAACTTGCATCAAGTTCAATAATAAATAAAATAACTTCCATCAAGTTCAATAATAAATAAAACAAAAGTGTTATAACTTGCATCAAGTTCAATAATAAATCAAAAAAAGTGTTATAACTTGCATCACGTTCAATAATAAATCAAAAAAAGTGTTATAACTTGCATCAAGTTCAATAATAAATAAAAAAAAGTGTTATAACTTGCATCACGTTTAATAATAAATCAAAAAAAGTGTTATAGCTTGCATCAAGTTCAATAATAAATCAAATAAAAGTGTTATAACTTGCATCAAGTTCAATAATAAATCAAAAAAAGTGTTATAACTTGCATCAAGTTCAATAATAAATTAAAAAAAAGTGTTATAACTTGCATCACGTTCAATAATAAATCAAAAAAAGTGTTATAACTTGCATCAAGTTCAATCATAAATCAAATAACTTGCATCAAGTTCAATAATAAATCAAAAAAAGTGTTATAACTTGCATCAAGTTCAATAATAAATAAAACAAAAGTGTTATAACTTATAAATGATAAATGGGTTGTACTTGTATAGCGCTTTTCTACCTTCAAGGTACTCAAAGCGCTTTGACACTACTTCCACATTTACCCATTCACACACACATTCACACACTGATGGAGGGAGCTGCCATGCAAGGCGCTAACCAGCAGCCATCAGGAGCAAGGGTGAAGTGTCTTGCTCAGGACACAACGGACATGACGAGGTTGGTAGTAGGTGGGGATTGAACCAGGGACCCTCGGGTTGCGCACGGCCACTATGCCACTGCGCCATAATAAATAAATAAAAAAAGTGTTATAACTTGCATCAAGTTCAATAATAAATAAAATAACAGTGCCACTTTGCAATCTTTGCAAAAAAAAAGGAGGAGCTATGCATTTGGCAAGACAGGGCAAGTGACAGCACTTTTCCCCGGGAGAGCCACCTTGCTTCACTGTGAACAGCACGGCTGTATGATCAGCTCCCATTTCCTCACACAGTGCAGAGAACAGTCGCACTTTCAGTGGTCGTGTTTTGATCAAATTTACCGCGCTCACAACATCTGTTAAAACCTCATTGAGTTCGGGGCTGAGCTGCCTTGACGCGAGTGCTTCCCATATGACACAGTGTGTGCCCGTCAGATTTTTGTTTCTCTGCAGGCGCTGGCTCTGGCTCGACGACCTTTGAGGTGTGAGTCACAAATGTATATATTTGTGTAATTGTGGTCCACACATTAGCCTGCTACCCATCCGCGCGAAAGTTTGTTCCGCTTAGCCCCGCCCCCATTAGTTACTGTTGCTATGTCTGTCAAACTTTCGCTTCTACCGAGAAATTTAAAGCCTACAGTAAAAATAAGTACCGGTAATTTCCATTTATGTATATAGCGGATTTCATAGACAGAATCACAAAGTGATTTACAGTGTGTATAGAAAATGAAAGCATAGTAAAAAAAAAAAAAATCTAAGAATATAATAATAAAAAAAAAAATTCAAAGTGAAATTTCCTCCCCTTCCTCGCGCCCCACCTGTCATGTCTCTATTCCCCACCAGTGGGGCGCGCCCCACACTTTGAGAAACGCTGCGCTAATGACAGTCAGCTGTTTTGAATATAATCACTGTGAAACCTCCACCTGATGGAACAACTTCCACCAAGCAAGACTCTTTGCTCTGTGTCATAAGAAAGGTGCAACATCATCTTATGTTTTTAGTCCTTATTTAACAACAAATCATGAAGTTAACTTACGTGTCTTGCTTCCATTTTTGTAGTTGGAGCCGTGCTCGTGCGTAAAAAGCAACCAAGCATCTAAAAAAAACATGTACTGATGTTAAAGCCAATATACACTTTGTTGCACATGTACTATATCACTATATCCATGATTAAATGCTTTATAATTCCACAAGAATTTTGCAGCGGTGCACGCACGTCCGTGCGCTTTGTATAGACACTTAAACATGCAAAATGGTTTCATTAGTGCACGCTGAAATGGTTTCGTTAGTGCGCGCTGATTTTAGAAATAATGTACACTTCACTGCACATGGAATACATCACTACGTTGCTGAACACGTTATAATTCTATGAGTGTAGGGTTTCAGCAGCTTTCGCTCTTTAATAATGTTCCCAGGGCTCTGTGTACGTGCAGACTGGTTTTAAAGACAATGTACATGTCTAAAGTCTAACAAAATATACATAATAGTGGTGTAATGCTACCAAGTCAGATATTGCTGCTTTTTTCAGGCTTCTGATTGGACAAAATGTGCATAACGGGCAAGTGTATGCGTTTGTGTGTTGACATAGACAGTTCTGAAACTACACTTGTGTGGATGGAGATAGTTTTAACCCCAAATATGTGTTTTTGAAACTCTCTGTGTTCGTGTGGACATGGCTCAAGTGTGTGCGTAAAAACGTATGTGTCTGTAATCAGGTTCGTGCAAAGCAGGAAACTTGATTGGCTGTTTTTTAACACATGACTTTTGCGCCACTTCTGCCGTGTAAGAGTTGTCTGTGCAGCGATCCCAACTTAAATGATAAATGGGTTATACTTGTATAGTGCTTTTCTACCTTCAAGGTACTCAAAGTGCTTTGACAGTATTTCCACATTCACCCATTCACACACACATTCACACACTGATGGCGGCAGCTGCCATGCAAGGCGCTAACCAGCAACCATCAGGAGCAAGGGGTGAAGTGTCTTGCCCAAGGGCACAACGGACGTGACTAGGATGATAGAAGGTGGGGATTGAACCCCAGTAACCAGCAACCCTCCGATTGCTTGCACGGCCACTCTACCAACTTCGCCACGCCGCCCCTTGTAAAACTTGTAAAAAGACTGTCTGCAACTTCCCCTTTCCTTGTACTCACCACTAGTGCACCAACTCTCACCCGTGTTGGCGTTGAAGCCAAGAATAACTTTATGTAAATAAAAGTTCATGTTTTAGCAGTAACTTAATTGTAACTTTTGTAATCAATGATGTTATGACATATAGCGGCCAAAGTGATCGCGTTTCCTCCATCGGGAGGCGGGGCTCCCTTAGAGATAGGGTGAGTACATGAGAGAAGCGCTGTCATTCGGGAGGAGTTGAGAGTAAAGACGGTGCTCCTCCGCTTTGAGAAGAGCCAGATGTTGAGGTGGTTCGAGCATCTGGTCAGGATGCCCCCTGGATGCCTCCCTGGCAGGCCCGGCCCTAACCAATCTGGCGCCCTAGGCAAGATTTTAGGTGGCGCCCCCCCACATCTGCAGTGAAGTGTATATACTCACAAGAAACCGAATAGCTTTGTCTTTGACCATTTTTTTTTTACTTACAACTATACCTAATATATAAAGGGGTGGAAAAGTGACTATTACCTGCAGGGCAAACATTAGCTAACCAGAAGGCAATAACAATGTAAACAAAAAACACCTGCTTAAAAGATCTAATACAAATGTCCCTGAGGAATGTAAGGTGGGAGTACTGTAATTACCTAACGTTACATTATTATTTTCCATAACAATTTAGCCCCCTCCACAATATTAACCCGACGTTAAAACAGAACTAGCTATTTATTGATTAGCAATTGCCGAATCATGTAACATTAGCTTAATGCTAAAAAGCCAGGTTACTATCACATTCTGTAACAGACAAATAATTTCATGTAGGCATACCTGCTACCTCTGTCTTTTCTCGTTTCTCCTCCTCTTCTTTTCTCTTTTTTCTTCCCTGGGCACCTGACAGTTTTGGCCGTTTTGACATCTTGTGTTGATTTTTTGATGTGGTGACGTCCAAAAAGAGTCGTGATACGGGAAGGGAGGGGGCGTACCGTGCGGGGTGGGGAGGGGTTTGGGGGGGGGGGATTGGGGCGTAATGTTGTAACAAATAATATTTCTATTAAATAGGCTTTACTTTGCATTTTAATTAACGTGGGATTATTTTTTGTATTTAGAAATAATAGTACCAACTTTTTTATTTTTTTCTCCAACATTTGTGGAACTGGCGTGGCGCCCCCTGATGGACGGCGCCCTTAGCATTTGCCTATACGGCCTATGCCACGGGCCGGCCCTGCTCCCTGGCAAGGGGTTTCGGACACATCTGACCGGTAGGAGGCCACGGGGAAGACCATGGGTCTCAAAGTCACCCTATCAGCGACAGAGGAAACGCGATTCTCTGAAAATACTACTCGAGTATTGAATAACTTGTAACTTCTGATATTTTAGGCATCTTTTTTATGGTTCTTTGATTACAAAGGCCATGGATGAAGTGCTGGCTGTCCAGAGTCGGGACCCGGGGTGGACCGCTCGCCTGTGCATCGCTTGGGAACATCTCTGCGCTGCTGACCCGTCTCCGCTCGGGATGGTGTCCCGCTGGCCCCACTATGGACTGGACTCTTACTATTATGTTGGATCCACTATGGAATGGACTCTCACAATATTATGTCAGACCCACTCGACATCCATTGCATTCGGTCTCCCCTAGAGGGGGAGGTTACTCACATATGCGGTCCTCTCCAAGGTTTCTCATAGTCATTCACATCGACGTCCCACTGGGGTGAGTTTTTCCTTGCCCTTATGTGGGCTCTGTGCCGAGGATGTCGTTGTGGCTTGTGCAGCCCTTTGAGACACGTGTGATTCAGGGCTATATAAATAAACATTGATTGATTGATTGACAACTGTAGATAGTGTGTGCATGTGTAAAAAGCCAACAGAACATGTCTTTGCAAGCAGTAATCATTAGATTATAAATTAATATGATGATGATAAAAATAAATGTAGTGATCTCAATAAAATTCAATGTCAAAAGTAAATGTAGCGTTTGTTCTTCTCAAATATACTCAAGTAAAAGTAAAGAGTATTTTACAATTAAGTACAATTTACCCAAAAAGTTACTCAAGTCAATATAACGCGTTACTACCCACCTCTGGAAATCATTCACGTTGTAGCAATGAGTCACTGTTATCCACATAATTAAACATTTTTTTTGTCAAATGTAGTATTTTTATGTAGTCGTTCACATTACAAAAAAAATGCAATATTTTATATGAACGCAATCTGACCCACATGCCGACACGACGTCACACATGCTGCAGTGTTTACGGAAGTAAACAAGGCTTTAATTATTGGTTCTCATTTATGGCATTGTCAAGGATTTTGTGTCAACACTTTCTGAACCGAAATATTGCGTGTGGAAGATTAAGAAAGAAGAGGGCAAGCAGGCATTTTGGCTCTTGCAGTTTGTGGGACATTTGCTTCGACGTCTGGTCCGAAGAGCGTGTGACCAAGCAGTAGAAGCCATGTGAACATTGACATAAGTTGCTAAAATATATTTTTTGCGCATTTTCTGATCATTTGTCAAGGATTTATTTTGCAACTGTTATTTTTGGCAAATAATTATGCCGCTTATGATTATTTGTGTTATATATTGCTGAGTGGAGATGACGGCAAAGACACCAGGGAGCAGTATCGCTCTATGTATTTTATTATATATATTAATATATATATAATAATCTAACAACAATAATATTAACTACGGAAATGGAGTGTGAACTAATATCCAGAAGGGGCGTATGGTGGAAGACTATGTGTATGAATAATTAGCTGTTGAGTCTTACCAAATGTTGAAACGAGGAGAAGGAACAAGGCAGGAAGGCAGTCCATGGGGCAGGCAGAAGGTCCAGGGCAAGAGAGAGGCGGCAGAGTCCGTGTCCTGGCGAGGGTCGAAGATCAAGGAAGGCAGTCCAAAAACCACGGGGGAAACAACGGGAGATAACAAAGGGGGAGACTCAAGAAGGCAGGTAAGGAGGGGGCGTGGTCCACGCGTCTCCTGTGGGCAGGGCGTGTGCAGGAGCCGGCTACGAAGCAGCTGCAGGTGAGTGGAGAACCCAGCTGGAACAGGTTGTCTAATCACCTGTCTCTTTATTTAAAGCAGCGAGAGGAGCCCGGGGAGACAGAGGAGCCCAGAGAGACCGAGGAAGACGGAGAGTGAGCAGGAGGGAGAGAGACTCGACAGAGTATAAAAAAGAAAAAGTAAATAAAAAGAACTTAAAAGTCTGCTAAACCAGCCTGAGTCTTCCAAGTCACAGAGAACCTACAACCAGACGTGTTACAGCAGGTATCCAAAGAGGTAAACTAAGTTCCCGCATGGATCTTTGGGTCCACTGGTCCTTTATACAGCTCCCTCTCATCAGGTCCAGGTGCGCTGATTGCTGATTGCTCACAGCCTTGCTGGCATGTGGGCGTGACGCGGCTGTGGGCGCGTCCCGTTGTGCGGCAAGCAGAGCGCAAAGATGAGGGTGCATTGGAATGCGCCTTGGCCGTGACAATTTGATGATTGATCAAATGAACTCGACTGGAGTGTTTAGACTGCAGTCACATCGGATACATATCTGATTTATACCCGCATAGGAAAGAGGCCTGGGCATTGTTCAGATTGACATTAAAAAATCAGATAAAGGTCACAAGTTTGAAAAGGCCTCTGTCTAGCTGGACATCAGGAGGAACACGAGCGGGTTTTAAATTCCAGGCCGAACTCTAAGCAGATGTGGCTGCATGGTGCCAAACAGTGCCCTCTCAGTCAGCCTGCTGAAGGCACAAAATAATAAATCGTCAATTGGATTTTTAATAGTTTGTAGTGTGAAACATGCGACTAGACTGCTTAGTTTTTCTTGGAAGACGTTTCGCTGCTCGTGCTCATGGACTTAGATTAGTCAGGTATAGTCCTAGACTAGTACTAAGCGAAACAAAACGTCTTCCAAGACAAACTAAGCAGTCCAGTTGCGATCGATTAAACGCCCTGAGATGACGATGACCTGGATGAATGAGAACCTTCATAGACATTAAATACCATTTTAAAAATATTGCGTTGCGGGTGCATGAATTCCAATGGGGAGCAGGTCTTACAAAGATTGGTGCATACCGCCATTTTTAGCATTCTTGTGTTTTTAAATATGACCCTAAAAGGTCTACAGAAAAGTTTATATGTTAAATTGTGTTCACCTCAGTGTAAGGATGCACCTCAAGAAAGTTGACTGCGGACAGTGATGGGCAAGCTACTTGGAAAATGTAGGTACAAGCTAAGCTAAGCTACAAGTTACTCTCGATAAAATGTAGCTAAGCTACAGGGGAAGCTATCCCTAGAGAATTGTAGCAAGCTACACTACAAGCTACACGGCAAAGGTAGCTTACTACATCAAAGCTGCATGTACACACACACGCACACACATATATAAATATATATATATATATATATATATATATATATATATATATATATATATATATATATATACATGTCTCCCAGTATGACATGCATTAAGCTACGGACCCTCTATTTAACGGTATTTATGTATAAATGGGCCCACATGGTCCATACTATTTGTATTTATTTTAGTTTGCCTTTTCTTTGGCCCACTCCTATAATGTTATTCTTTTAGTAGTAAGAAGAAAAAAAACATCATCTATCTGTATCTTGACAAAAAAAACAATGACTTCTGTGTTGTTTGGCAACAGTTGGTAATGGTTATGTGCAGTAGAAATTTTCATAAACTCAACTCACCTTAATGTGTGTTCCTTACTTTGCGTTGGAGGTCTTAAATGAAGAGAGCAGTTATGATTTTGGTTTACAGAGTAAATAAACAACTAAAACCTAAGGTTTTGGGCATTGTTTTCACAGTCCATTTTCTCTCGTGGTAGCTTTTAGCTTTGATGTAAGCTACCTCGCTACATGGGTCTATAAATAGCTTAGCTACAGGAATCGCTACTCGTTCAAAAAGTAGTGAAGCTACCGGCAAGCTACTGGGAAATGTAGTTAAGCTATTTAGCTTCGCTACATGTAGTTTGTTACTGCCCATCACTGACTGCGGATTAAAAGCCATCATGCGAGAAGTTCCATGTTAAATTCTCTAGATCTATGCAGAGTTACGTTTCCTCACACTAGACGGAGATGTAATGACAAGCCTTTCAGACATCATTCTAACATGAATGTAAGCAAGCAATAGTAGATAGAGTCAAATACCAAAATAAAAAAAAATTGAAAATAGTTCAAGATAACTATAAATCCTTTTTTTTGTTACCTAACATTCATTGTGGAGAGCCACCACAAAGAAATAGATGTATGGAAAACTCTGGTGTCCTATAATAAAAGGTAATGGTAATAATAATTATTTCTCAAGGAGGTCCTATTATGATTTTTTTCTACCTTAAAACACTTCCTTGTGGTCTGCATAACATGTAATGTTTTTTTGGTAAAAATGTTGCATAGATTTTGTTTTACAGACCATCTTCAAGCCGCTTTGTGACCATCTCTTCAGTTTTGTGGGGCGGTCCTTATTATGCGCCCTTGACTGCGTCTTCTCCCTGTTATTCATGTTGTAATTTTACTATTTCATATGGAGTCTACTGGCAGATGTAAGTTCGAACTTGCCACTACTTTTTTTATTAGAAATGGCAACAGCAGAGAATGCATGTGCATGTACGAGCCAGTCTCCCCCACAAGAAGAGGATAGAGAAAAAGAAGGAGCTTATTGCCTACAGCAGGGGTCCCCAAACTTTTTGACTCGGGGGGCTGCATTGGTTTAAAAATTTTGGCCGGGGGGCCGGGCTGTATACATATATATATATATATATATATATATATATATATATATATATATATACATACATACATACATATATACTGTATATATTCCGAGCATGATGATGTCCCGTTATTGATGAGAAAATGCATTTTTAGACAATATGATTTGCATGAACGGCTCGGAGACACCGAGAGTAACAAGCGATAAAAAATGGATTAGAAAGGACAAATTTTTCAAAAATTGTAATTTGAAAAAAATAAAATAAAATGTATATACATATATATATATGTATGTATATATTTTTTTAACCGGATTTTCGACGCTGGCTGGCCGGATCCGAGCTGTAGTTTGGGGACCCCAGACTCCAGCATCGGACTACAATGACAGACTTGCACATAGCTCTTTTGGTGAATCTCGACCATATATAAAGCTATCTGCTGACGTCAGTCACACTTGTGGAAAAAAAAGACACAAATTGGCCAAATCCCAAACAGCTTGTTTGGAGGAAGTATTAAGAAAGGCAAGATTGTTTTATAAATACAGTATGTCCGCAATGCCGCCATGGTTTAATTAAAAATTTTTGTGACGTATGCAGATCCCAAATACATAAAGTTTTTTCAAAATAGGTCCCCTTTAAGTAAATCGTCATTCTTCATATCCCATATATGTAATTATTTTGTCGTAAACATATATATTTTACTATTATTTGTCAGAAACTTCAATGGCTGTAGCTGGCGTGACCCCAAGATGCAGAGACTGGAAGCGATTTGCAGGTAAAAAGGACCCAAAAAATGTCACAAAGATCAGAACAATTATTGTTTAGTATTAATATGAATATGTGTGCAAATAATGGTTGGCCCCACTAAATGCCTTAACCCTTAATAGATGCTTGGCCCTCTTTAGTGAATAATCAAACTTGGCCAAGATGTGAGAAAATATATGAACTCCTAAAGAAATAAAGAGCTGAGGATAGTATTAAGAAAAATGAAAATGGAATATATGTGGTGATTTATTAGAACAGAGCTGTAACAAGGGCAGAGTAAACAGGAAAACATCTGAGTTATTACTCCGCCCCGCCAGCCTCCTGACTCGCTGGGTCACAGTCCATCAAGGAGTGTTAGAGGAACCAAAATTTGCTCTCATAACGAATCTCACTGACTCTCCGTCACCTTCAGATCTTCCATCGATTCTCTGCAAAAATCTTTCTCACGACCTTTTTTTGAATCCAAGGGAAGATGGTCCTGTTTTAAAGAGCAATAACTAAGACTTTTAATGGCCACACCGCTCTAAATGACTGCCATCCATCCCAAGGGGAGCTGACAGTGTTGTTGATCAATACCGATGGCTTCAGGCTCACCTTGGCAGGTGCTGACATTTCTCACTTTGCAAATGTTATGCTCCATTTAGGAATCTAATCAGTGCTGTGTGGAAGCAATAGTTGAAAAAAAGCTTAAATGAGGGTTGCATTATGACTTTTACTCTTATTGGATGTTTTCATGGGAAGACAATAGTGAGGTCAAGTCAAACTCAAAGGAGCTGACATGTAATCATGTTGAGAGCCTCAAGGACGGCAACACTTTGATCGCAAATCTCTTAGATTTGAGGGAGCCGATATTAGATGTGAAGCTTGCTGATGTGCATGTCATCCTTCAAGAGAACAAACTGTGTAGTACCATATCGATGCCTCCCAAGATCAATGTGTTTTGGCTGACTGCGAAACATTCCATTGCCATAGACAAGGCCTACTGTACCCTTTTAAACTCAAGTAGCACTTTTTTCACCTAAATTGCCAACTATTCATTGTTATGAACTTTTCACTCTCCTTGTGAATGTGCTGACCCAAAGAGGGATTAAGAGGCTTCTTGGATTTACAGGCAATATCTGGCCATCTAAAGGCCGGTACTGGAGTTGGAAAGGGGAAATAAATATGACTAACCCACAGTCAATATTAACAACCCCAACTGCCAAACTCTTTAAGCTGTACATGGGCAAATATATTTTCCAAATAACACCGTATTTGGCACTAACCAGTTAATTTCCCCTCTGGTATTAATAAAGTACTTCAGATTCTACCTAATCACTCTAGTATTGACCATATACTGGAGCTTATCTCAGCTGCATCCGGGCGGTAGGCGGGGTACACCCTGGACAAGTCGCCAACTCATCACAGGGCCAACACAGATATATATATAAACTAGGGTTGTACGGTATACCGGTATTAGTATAGTACTGCGATACTAATGAATCATATTCGGTACTATACTGCCTCTAAAATGTACCGGTCCCCCCCGTCGTCCTCGAGACATTGCGGGTTTACGAGCAGACGAGCATGTTCCGCAGCACACAATCACAGAGTACTTACAAGCAGACACAGTGTTGCTACAGAAAAGGGAGAATGGACGCATTTTGGCTTAAAAACTAATGATAAAGGTGAAGTTATAACACTGAAACGCCCTCAGAAAGAGGTGCTTTAAGACATGGCTAGCTAGCTAGCGGCTAAAATCCAGCCGCGGTCTGCAATGTTTTAGCTACTTCTAAATAACTAATCCTCGCCTCCATGGCGACAAATAAAGTATGTTTCTTACAAGTATCATCCCTGCAGGACGAGGAATAGCTAAACATACTTCACTACACACCGTAGCTCGCCGGCGTCACAATGTATACAAATGCCATTGGTGGATCTACACCTAACATCCACTGTAATGGATACTACTATGATTACATCGATATTTTTTAGCATCACAAAATCTTCTTTCGTTTTTAAAAAATGTATGTTATGTTTATAAACTCAGGAAATATGTCCCTGGACACACAAGGACCTAAATTATGAACAATGTATGATCCTGTAACTACTTGGTATCGGATTGATACCTACATTTATGGTATCATCCAAAACTAATGTAAAGTGTCAAACAACAGAAGAATAAGTGATTATTACATTTTAACAGAAGTGTAGATAGAACATGTTGAAAGAGAAAGTAAGCAGATATTAACAGTAAATGAAGAAGTAGATTAATAATTAATTTTCTACCACTTGTCCTTAATACTTTTGACAAATAAATATCCATCCATCCATCCATTTTCTACCGCTTGTCCCTTTTGTTACTGCATATTTCAGCAGCTAAATTAGGAGCCTTTCTTTGCTTACTTACTAATAAAAGACAAGTTGTCTTGTATGTTAAATATTTTATTTAAGAACAAACTTGAATAAGAAACATATGTTTAATATACCGTAAGATGTTGTGTTAAAATAAAGCCAATAATGCAATTTTTTGTGGTCCCCTTTATTTACAAAAGTACCAAAATGTACCGAAAAGTATCGAAATACATTTTAGTACCGGTACCAAATTATTGGTATCGGGACAACACCAGTATAAACTGCTGTAAACTCTTACTAATGTACTTCTTACTTTCTGCTGTAACACGTTTCCAACTACACTTCTTAAACTTGACAATGGACACATTTCTTGGTTTTGTTTCAAGCTATGTTAGCAGCTAGCTGGCTTGGCGAGCATGCCTGCTCCTGCTTTCTCTCTGTGTTTAACATGTTTAGCATTGTGCTGATACTTGATAATTATAATTAAGAACTTAGAAATGCAGTTTATTTGCCGTAATGGAGGTGATTATTATTCACTCATACTGACAAGGTAGTGAACTAAGTAATTACTGAATATGATTAAAACCAAAGGGCGGCACGGTGGAGCAGGCGTTAGTTCATGTGCCTCACAATACGAAGGTCCTAAATTCAATCCCGGGCTCGGGATCTTTCTGTATGGAGTTTGCATGTTCTCCCCGTGACTGCGTGGATTCCCTTCGGGTTCCCTCCGGGTTCTCCGGCTTCCTCCCACCTTCAAAGACATGCACCTGGGGATAGGTTGATTGGCAACACTAAATTGGCCCTAGTGTGTGAATGTTGTCTGTCTATCTGTGTTGGCCCTGTGATGAGGTGGCAACTTGTCCAGGGTTTACCCCACCTTCCGCCCGAATGCAGCTGAGATAGGCTCCAGAACCCCCCGCAACCCCAAAAGGGACAAGCGGTAGGAAATGGATGGATGGGATGGATTAAAACTAAGAGTAAACTCACTGGTTAAGTGTTAATATTTGATCGCAGAGTTCCTCTGTATTGGAAAAATTGCGCCACAAGATCAAAAAGGTTAGAACCCTTGATCTCGACCATCATTGAACCATTATTGAATGACGTGACTATCAAATAGAATATTCATATATAATCTAGCGTCTATCCTATGATTTGATTAATTTTTTCGACAATTAATTTTAAACTGTCAGCTGTTACGCTCCTCCTCGCAAGCACACGCACGCAAAAACACACAAAGGCATCGACAGTTGTCTAAGCGCACCTGACGCATCACGGCTTCACACAGATTTGTGCTGAACAGAACTCTTAACATCACAAATAACATGATGGTGGTTATAATGACAAGTAAACAAAGCTTCATCTATCAATGATTATTCACATCCAGCCAGGAAGAAGAAGCTGTTGCAGCATGCATACACACACTACATCACAAGGGCGGCACGTGTATACAAGACTAGTAGGGGTGTGCATCTCTACCTTAAATGGCGATTCGATACTAATATTGATACATGGGTTACGATATGATTCACTAACAATACTTTGCAAAACATTACGATTCAATTTGTCGCAAATGGAAGCTTTGCATGGTGAAAAGAAAATGTAATGTATTATGTATCATGTGAGAACAATGTCATGTGTTTATTTTCTAAACAAACACATACAAAATCAATCAATCAATCCAAGTTAATTTATATAGCCCTGATTCACAAGTGTCTCATAGGGCTGCACAAGCCAGAACGACATCTTTGGCTCAGATACCACATCAGGGCAAGAAAAAACTCAACCCAAGGGGATACAATGAGAAACCTTGGAGGGGACCGCAGATGTGGGGCTTTTTTGGGGCTCTAGGAATCACTAATAAGCCAGAGATCTTAGCACGCAGATTTCTTGCCGGGACATATGGTACAATACAATCAGCAAGATAGGATGGAGCTAGACCGTTTAGTATTTTATACGTAAGTAGTAAAACCTTAAAGTCGCATCTTAAGTGCTCAGGAAGCCAGTGCAGGTGAGCCAGTATAGGCGTATTATGATCAAACTTTCTTGTTTTTGTCAAAAGTCTAGCAGCCGCATTTTGTACCAACTGTAACCTTTTAATGCTAGACATAGGGAGGCCCGAAAATAATATGTTACAGTAATCGAGACGAGACGTAACGAACGAATGCCTGCATTAATTATGAGCAAATAATAAAAGTGTCATCTTCAGGGCATTGCAATCTATTAACTTAAAGAAAAGAAGCTATAAACAAAAAACTTTTGGAAAAGCTACCAGGTGTTTACTGTTGTTTGCTCATGTAGCAACAAATAAATACAGAGAAAAGCAAGCTGTGCATCAGATAGAGGTGTTTGAACACCACAGTAACACAAGTGCAAGTACAATGAATCGTTTGAATCTGGTCGCCTCCTGCAAACACTCAACCAAGTTTCAATTTCACTCCTCTTGAAAAAAGGCAAAGACCCTTTGTTGTTCACTTCGTATCGTCTATTCGCCTGTTAAATGAGGACTTTAAATTATTATCCAAACTGCTGGCTTTTCGTCTCTGTAGTATTCTCCCTTCTATTAATAATAATACGGATCACACCAGGTTTTGAATAGGCACTCCTTTTCTAATCTTCGACTTATTTTCAATGTATTGTATTATGTGCCTGAAGAGGCAGTGATATCTATGGATGTTGAAAAGGCATTTGAACGAGTGGAGTAGAATTATCTATTTTATGTCCTGAAGAGATTCGGCTTTGGCAACAGTTTATATTTAATGGATTAAGCTCATGTATTCATCTCCTGAGGCCTCGGTCAGGACAAATAATATTCAATACAACTATTTTTGCCTTTACCATTCCATGCGGCAGGGTTGCCCTCTGAACCCATTGCTTTCTGCTCTTGCCATTGAGCCTCTGTCAATAGTCCTTCGTATTAACCCCTTATTATGCACAATGACCTCCTTCTATGTCTCGAACATCTTCGTCTTGGTCCCGGCAGCCTTAAGTACTCTCCCAGCTATTGGACATGTGTCTGGTTACAAATTGAACTTGGGAAAAAGTGAAGTATTTCCTATAAATTTCGCAGCTAAGAATTATCCTCTGCACAATTTTTCCTATAAAATTGCCTTGCTAAGTTCTACGTACTTGGCTGTCCTTTCACACATACACTTGCAGAGCTTTATAAAGCCAACTTTGTTCCACTGTTGTCCAGAATACAGGGAGATTTAGATTGCTGGTCCTTACTTAATTAATCTACAGTAGCCCATGACAACTCTGTTAAAATGAATGTACTTCCTCAATTTTCCCATTTGTTCAAGTGTATACAACTTTTTCTCCCTCAGTCCTTCTTCCATAAGTTAGTCAGATTTTACATTTCATTTGGAATAAAAAGACTCACAGGTTACGTACGCAATATTTACAGAGATCGTCAAGAAGATTAGCACTACCAAACTTTAGGTTTTACTACTGGGCCACTAACATTAGAATTCCTAAGTATTGGCTGCAACATGAAGCAATTGATCGTCCTTTGTTATGTTTGGTTATGGAGCAAACTCAACCAAACTAGTATCTCTTAGGGCCCAGGTTCACTCTCCCATTCACTCATCCACATTCACTTTTACGAAAAATCCAACCGTAAAAACATTATTTAGGATCTGGGTTCAGTTTAAGCGCTATTTTGGCTTGCAGACTATTTCTAGTCTTGTACCCACCACTGCTACCAATGCTTTTCCTCCATTTCTTGTCGATAATGTCTTTTTAAGATGGTAAATTTTGTGGATCAACAACATTAAAGATGTATAGATTGACAACTCTTTTGCCTCTTTCCAGCAACTTTGTAATAAATGGTCATTCCCTAATCATCACTTTTTTTTTTAGATATCTACAGATTCGCAATTTTGCTGGTAATACTTTCCCTAGGTTTCCAGATTTGCTAACAGTTTTAGATGTGTTTCTGACACTGCTTCCAACTTTAAAATAATCAATTCCACGTATTTATAACCACTTTTTTTTTACGCCTTGAGTCTCTAAATTCTATTAAGTCACTTTGGGAGGAGGATTTGGGAGTGACCCTATTTGAGGGATAGCTGGACAGAGATTTTAAGTAAAGTTCATAAGTCTTCTATTTGTGCAAGACACAGCCTTATGCAATGCAAGCTAACACATTGTACTTATTATACCAAGGTTCGATTAGCTGAGATGTACTGTATGACGGAATATCTGAATCAAATGATCGGTGCCAACAGTCTTCAGCTAACTTAATACATATGTTTTAGTTCTGCCCATCCTTGTGCGGTTATTGAACATAAATGTCTAATACTTTGTCTTTGGTAATTGGCGAAAGCATTGAACCTAATCCTCTAAGTGGACTATTCGGGGTAGCCCCTCTCTCATCTTCTCTCAGTAAATCCAAAAATAATCTGGTGGAATTCACTTTTATTGTTAGCCAGTAGGCTTATTGTGTTTAACTGGAAGGCTACAGTGCCTCACTGCCACACCCGCTGGATCAGAAATATTCTTTATTTCCTTAAATTGGAGAAAATTTGGCTGACATTGAATAGTTGTTCTGTAAAATTTCAAGAAGTACATGTAGCTTTCTTAAAATATGTAAAGGAGACTGATCTTCAGTTCGGCCCCGATTGAGACATGGCTAAATTGTGGATGATTGATGAGCCTTTTTGCTTTTGTGTATTGCTTCACCCTTTTGCGGCCATTCGGAAGTGCAGTTGTCTGTGGTTTTAGATCAAAATTTGCCTGTACTCAATTGACTAATATATAAATATATTTGTGTTTTTTTTCTTGGGGGGGGGAGGGGGGACATTTGATTTGTATTGTATTGTATTTCTGTTTACTCAGTGTCAAAAAAATTCAATAAATGTTTAAAAAAAAAAAAAAAATTTCACCAACTAGCCAACCACCTCAGAAAAAACTTGGCTCTCCAATTGCCACCTTTACCAACACTAAAATACAGCAACATAGTAAGCCTAAGTATTCATTTGTACATCTAATATTTTGGCCACTGTAACTTTACACACAGTTAGACAGCAACACTGGGTTTGAATATAGGAAAATACAACAATGTACTTTAATTAATTGATTGTTTGGCGTACCACAATGTGTATATTTTAGGCCATTGGTTCTTTGTTTTATTTTTGCATATATATATATATATATATATATTTATTTATTTATTTATTTTTTTTTATTGCTCTTTTTATCTTTGGTATGAACATTATTATGTAAACTCGAAGTTATTGGGTTTTTTTTTGGTTCTTTGTTGTTACTATTTTAGTATTACAACATTTTATTATTTGATCATGTTGTACTGCATTGTAATCTTTTGTTTTGGGATTGTGTGATGTTTTTTGCCTGGACCCCAGGAAGAACAGTCTCCACTGCGGTGTAGACTAATGGGCATCCTTAATAAAGTTAACTAAACTAAATCAAACCACTAGTGGTACACGTACCACAGTTTGAAAATCTCTGGCATAAGAAACAGCAGCAGCATGAGTTCCAGTAGCCAGCAGAGTATTGCAACCAAAAGCATGCACATGCAACAAAAGGTATCGAAAGTTAGGCACCGTTTAAAGGCCTACTGAAATGCGATTTCTTATTCAAACGGGGATAGCAGGTCCATTCTATGTGTCATACTTGATCATTTCGCGATATTGCCATATTTTTGCTGAAAGGATTTAGTAGAGAACATCGACGATAAAGTTCGCAACTTTTGGTCGCTGATAAAAAGCCTTGCCTGTACCAGAAGTAGCAGACGAGTAGCGTGACATCACAGGTTGTGGAGCTCCTCACATCTGCACATTGTTTACAATCATGGCCACCAGCAGCGAGAGCGATTCGGACCGAGAAAGCGACGATTTCCCCATTAATTTGAGCGAGGATGAAAGATTCGTGGATGAGGAAAGTGAGAGTGAAGGACTAGAGGGCAGTGGGAGCGATTCAGATAGGGAAGATGCTGTGAGAGGCGGGTGGGACCTGATGTTCAGCTGGGAATGACTAAAACAGTAAATAAACACAAGACATATATATACTCTATTAGCCACAACACAACCAGGCTTATATTTATTTATTTATTTATTTATTTATTTATTTTTTTTTTTGTCCTGTCCAGCTTCTCAGGCAAATCATATAGTTGATGTAGATGCCCATGTCGGCTGTTCAGATTTACTTTACAAAAGAGAAGTGTAGGATACTTCTCTTGTTGCCTTATTTGTATTTGACTTTATTAAATGTATTTATATTATCATTTAGTGCAGCCGGGCCGGAGCAGGAGGGGATAGAAAGAGAAAAAAAAGAAGACAGAGGGGGAAATTGTGGGGACAAGAGGGGGATTAGACAGAGAGACAAAAACAACAACAACAACAATAGAGCAACATCAGCAAATATGACATGTACAAATATGATGGTAAAAGTAATAGCAAATAAGCAGTTAGCGAAAAATAAAAAATAATACAGAAATGACAATGAGCATTATTACACTACAAATGGATCAATACAAATACCAATAGAAATAGCGCTATTGATAATGAACAATACCAATAATTTACCTTTATTATCAACAATACAGTTGTTTAAATGCAACAATACATATACGTAATGATAACTTGAGATACGAAAGAATGCAGAAAAATGGAGGGGGAGAAAGAGAAGCAACCTACATTAACCTTGTAGATTGTTATAGTCACAATAGGTTAAGCTTTGTCAGTGTGCCATGTGTTACACCCAGTTTACCCTAGGGCAACAACGTTAATATATGTTTGATGAAACGTGATTATGTGCATGAGTGTAAGTATGCATATGTACTTGTATATGTACAGAATGTGTATATGTGTTTGTACAATGAATGTATATGTACAGAATGTGTATATGTGTTTGTACAGTGAATGTATATGTACAGTATGTGTATGTGTATGTTTGTATATTGAATGTGCGTGTGGATGTACGAACATTAGGTAGGTAAATATGTACTGTATTTGTGTATGTATGTGGGAGCGTAGGTACCTATGTACGTATGTGAGCATATGTGAATTTGCATGTACAATACATTCGACTCCCAGAGTGCGTGGGAGCCAGAGCACGGCCCCATCACCCCCGAGAGCCCAACCCACAAACAGGAGGCGTGGTGCCCAGGGAACCAGGGACCACCGCCCCCACGCAGCCAAGCCGGCCAGCGACAGGAACCCCAGAGCCCGACCCACCGTACCGCCCACAAGGGCCAGCAGCAGGCCGCAGACAGACGCACCCGGCAGAGGACAGGGCACGAGAAAAGCAGGGGACAGCCAGACCCCAAGCCAGCGAGAGACCACACCCCACACGGGCAGAAAGGCGAGACGCCCCGCCCGAGGGACCCAGAGACTCCCCGCAACCGGACGGGAAGACCGCCCCCGCCCCACCGGCAACCGGGCCCCCACGAGCCCACCCCCCACCCCCCACCCCCGGAGAGCGCGGCGAGGCCAGCCCCCGGCCACCCCACCCAAACCGGCCGCCGCAGGACCACCCAGGCACAGGGCCACGGGAACCACCCACCCCACCCGCAGGGACCCCAACGATGGAGATGGAACAACCAGCAACCGCCCCGCCGAGCCCCCCCCCTGAGGGAGGGGAAAAATTAAAAAATAATATTAATAAAATATATTAAAAAAATAAATAAATAAATAAATTAACTAATTAATTAAAAAAAAAAAAAAAAATTTAAAGAAGATCACAGACATGCTGACAAACAAGGTCACTACCCCAGCAACTGGCCGACTCGCAGCACCTCGGAATACCTTGCAGCACCAAGCTACCACAATAGACGCAGGGACTAGGCCCAACAGGCCCCAACCAAGACGGGCACCCGGAAGGGATGGACAGCGGGACCCAGGAGCTCCAGACACGCAGTTCGGATGCAGTAGCCTGAGGCGTCGACCCCCGTCTGACAGGCAGGCCCAGAGCGTATCCCCAGAAATATACATACATACATACATATATACATACACATACACACATACATGTATACATACACACACATACACATATATACATATACATACACATATGTACACATACACATATATAAACATACATACATACACACACATATACATACATATACACAGTTCGTCAGCCCCGACAGCCATCACCCGCGCGCGCTGCCACCAGTCACAACATCAGCCACACCCCTGCACCAGACCCAGCAGCCACGCTTATATTTAATATGCCACAAATTAATCCCGCATAACAAACACCTCCCCTCTCTCGTCCATATAACCCGCCAATACAACTCAAACATCTGCACAACACACTCAATCCCACAGCCCAAAGTACCGTTCACCTTCCCAAAGTTCATACAGCACATATATTTCCCCAAAGTCCCCAAAGTTACGTACGTGACATGCACATAGCGGCACCCACGTACGGGCAAACGATCAAATGTTTGGAAGCCGCAGCTGCATGCATACTCACGGTACCGCGTCTGCGCATCCAACTCAAAGTCCTCCTGGTAAGAGTCTCTGTTGTCCCAGTTCTCCACAGGCCAATGGTAAAGCTTGACTGTCATCTTCTGGGAATGTAAACAATGAAACACTGGCTGTGTTTGTGTTGCTGCAGTCGGCCGCAATACACCGCTTCCCACCTACAGCTTTCTTCTTTGCTGTCTCCATTGTTCATTGAACAAATTGCAAAAGATTCACCAACACAGATGTCCAGAATACTGTGGAATTTTGCGATGAAAACAGACGACTTAATAGCTGGCCACCATGCTGTCCCAAAATGTCCTCCACAATCCGTGACGTCACGCACTGACGTCATCATACCGAGACGTTTTCAGCAGGATATTTCGCGCAAAATTTAAAATTGCCCTTTAGTAAGCTAACCCGGTCGTATTGGCATGTGTTGCAATGTTAAGATTTCATCATTGATATATAAACTATCAGACTGCGTGGTCGGTAGTAGTGGGTTTCAGTAGGCCTTTAATATTATGTGAATTGCTACCCGGTCAAATTCCAAATTCAGTGTACACTCACGGCTACTATATTGGGGGAAATTAGTGTAAAAGTGACTATAGTATATGGATGTTATTTGAGGTTTACAAGGCTCTAATGTTGTAAAAAAAAAACGTATTTAAAAGGTCGTTAACATTTGTATAAACACCCTTGAACCAATTGGACACGATAAACAAGGGGTGACTTTAAAACACAGCTAAATAGAAAATTATCCATTTTCTTTTGTGGCAGATGCCAGGACTTAATTCTCACACCCAGTTGGCCTGAGGAGGGGCCGTGGTTATTATATGCTCAGGCGCGCAATAGAGCTGCCTTAAGCAGCACTTGTTTAAGAGTTCTGAAGTAGGAATTGTTGATTAAAGACGTGTTACGTACGACAAGGGGGAAGGAGACGGCACGACAGCAGGAGGTCTAGCTCAACGGGTTTTATTTGAGCTTTTGATGATACGTAGGGTGTGTATGTTACTATGTGTGTGGATGCAAGGCTATGTGTGGAAGTTAACCAAATATAAATTACCAGAGGTTGTTGTAAGTGCGTGTTGGTTGTGGTAGCAAACAAGCCCAGAGGGCCGAAGCAAAAGAGGTCCGTGATCCGAGCGAGGTCCGTGGGGCAGGAGAGAGAGAGATAGAGAAGTCCACGTCCGAGCGCGGGGGTGGAGGATCGAGGAAGGCAGTCAGAGTCCAGGGGGAAATCAGCAGATGAGGCGCACGGCTCACTGCTGAGACACGGAGGTACTGTAGGAACAGGAGATGACAAGGACAGATAAGGACTAGGCGCGAGGGAGAAAAAGCGAGCGAGAGAGAGAGACACAGGAGAGAAGCCAGAGACATGAAGCTTACTGAACCAGGGCTACGTTCCGGCATGGAGTAGTCAGCGGAGTGAGCTTTTATGCTGCTGCCTCTCGTCAGGTCCAGGTGTGTAGATTGTAGATTGCCTCCGGCTGCGGAGGCGCGGTCTTTGTGGCACGTGCGGGGGCGTGTCTTGCGGTGCTCACCGCGAAGCCTCTAGGTGCTCCCGCCGAGGAGGGGTAAGCAGAGTGCACGTGCGCCGTAACAAGACGTGTTTGAAACAGCGACAGTGTGTTTCCTCCAGTTTTGCAACTGCCAAAATGTTGTTATTAGTTTTTATTTTTGCAGTGCTCTGCCTCCCCTGATTGCACGTCCATGCTCTGCATGTTTGGCTTACTTTTAAATACCAATTGAAGATTTATTACCGTATAAATTAGAGGATTTTAATAGTGTGCAAAACACTGAGGGCCTGATTTACTAAGATTCAAATACCACGTGCTAAACAGCTTGTGCAATCTATAAAGTAGCACATACAATTAGTGGTTGTGTTGCGTGCGATCTACAAACATAGCACGTGCTATTCATAACTGGTGCAGGCCGAGGTTTTTGCGTGTACTACGCAGCTTTCGCCATGGAGACACTCGATCTGTACTGCACAATTGTTTTATCATGCTCCTGCCGACCTGTGGCGTTTTGCTATTGAAGTGTATTTCTGGTCTTGTCATCCTCGTCCGGACAGAAGCATGTCATGGCGGTGTGGCTGGATCAAAAGAGACGTCAGAGACTCTTTACTGAACAAAAAGTTGCTTTATTACAAGCGAGTGTCATTATACAGGTCTGCCGTCCCCGGAGGAACCTAGGTTAAAAAAATGAAGCACTCCTCACTTGGAGAAGCCAAATCACCAGTCTTATATTCCTACCTTCTGTCTGTGTGTGTGCGCTGTGTCAGGAGAGCACATCCTGACCATAAATGGAGATGTTCATGGGTAAGTGTCTGGAAGACAATTTCTTTAACTCATAACTTAAATGTTGGCGTTGAGCTAGACAGGTAGTCTCCTCTCAAAAATATATAGTTATCACTTTTGCATTCCGAGTCCCAATTAGGGCCTCTTTCCTACGAGAAGTGATCCAATCCACCTGCGAATATCAAACTAAGTGGCCTTATTGGTGTCTGTGCTCAAACTGAAATACCACTATTTAATTTAACTTGGAGGTTTGCTTTCTCCAAGATAAACATTCACCATATACACAACATAATATGTATTAATTAATTCACTTCACTATCAAACAAGCAGCTGACATGTTTCATTTTCTATGGGCATTTTAGAAGCATCCACAATGAAACCTACTTTTTTTGTGCGCTGCAGATGTGCTTGAAGAGACACTGCACTTCCTTGGATAAAAACGCCAAAAATATAATACTTCAAAGTGGTTTTACCATATAGATATGTTAATAATATAAATTCTAAATGAAAAAACTAACACTATTAAAAATTACACCAGCAAACACCAAAACGCATCAATTGAAATCTTTTTAATCAGTCCCTTCGTAACCGGTGGTCTTTTCCTCTGCGTTGTGTGGATTTTATGAAACACGACCGACACCATGGATTGCTCAGCTGCACTTTACTGATAATACACTGAATACAATTGTCGTCAATAACTTTTTGCCCTCGTCGAGCCCCTCTCTCGTTATCGTAGACAAAAGGGCAGTTACGTACAACAGTGAAATAAAAACATACCTCATAATACACAGAATACAATTGTCGTCAATAACTTTTTGCCGTTGTCGAGCCCCTACACAAATATAATAATGAACAAGAAAGTGAAGTTCTTAACATGATAATACATTTTCTGTCGTCGCATGGACGCCTACCTCTCCCGTTACCGTAGACAAAAGGGAAGTTGGAAGGCGTGTCCAACGCATATAAAAAGACAGGTGTCACAGTAATTATTGCAGTAGGAGGGACAACGAGACAATGTTCCACATTGACAAAACATCGAACAATTCAGGTATTTACATGTAACTTACACATTTTGTGTAACTATAACAATAATAAAACATTATAAAATACATTATTTACAAGACATAATTGACCCTGTTACACCTTGACTTATCTAGCATGCAGGTATAACATCATACAAGGATGTTGTTGTATAGACTTGTGATTTCAAACTGTGGGGCTCCATCTCGTGGTATGCCAAAGAATCACTTGATTAAAGTACAGTGTTTTATTTTCCTATATCAAAACACAGTGTTACTGTATATGTTACAGTGGCCAAAAATATTATATATACTTGTTAACTAAAACCTCTGCATTGTTTTTAATGAACACTTGGTTAAAAAAAGTTTGAAAACTACTGGTATTGACAATATGTGTAATATTTTTTTATATTTGCCATACCATGCAAATATGGTGACACGCACACACATTTTGTGTTCCTCGGCTGTCTTCGCGGCACAAGCACCGATTCTGCAGTCGTGTGTGTAACTGTCGGTTTGCACGTACTTTTCAGAAATTAAAAAAAACGCAAAATAGTGCTCCCAAAACGGTGATGAGGGTTGATAAATCACATGGCGCGTGCTAAATTATATTTACATTGTCTCCTCCCAGTATTGTAGGTGATTTGCACTTTGCACACGTTTAGAACAGTGGTTCTTAACCCTGTTGGTGGTACCGAACCCCACCAGTTTCATATGCGCATTCACCGAACCCTTCTTTAGTGAAAAATAAAATGTTTGTTTTTTTCAAATTCAAGACAGAGTTATATGTTTTTGGTAACACTTTAGTATGGGGAACATATTCTAAGTAACAAAGACTTAATTTAGAGTTATTTGGACACTAGGGGAACATATTCTAAGTAATAAAGACTTAATTTAGAGTTATTTGGTTAGGGTCAGGGTTTGAGGGTTAGGGTTATAATAAGGCCATGCCGAATAAGGCATTAATAAGTACTTAATAATGACTAGTTAAGAGCCAATATGTTACTAATTTGCATGTTAATAAGAAACTAATTAATGGTGAATATGTTCCCCATACTAAAGTGTTACCATGTTTTTTTACTGGTGTATAAAATGAACCGTGAATGAACATCACCTTGTTCAAACAACAAAACCAACACAGTGCATAAACTCACAACAAATTACACACCTGCAAACCAGTCAGCTGTTGCCGTATCCGTAATAAGCCGATAGGGAGAAGTTTGTATTTACATGATGAGTCGGGTGTGTTTTGACCTCCGCCGAACCCATGAGGCCGACTCACCGAACCCTTAGGGTTCGATCGAACCCAGGTTAAGAACCACTGGTTTAGAAGATCAGCTTTGCGTGTGCTATCAAGTTTGTGCGTGTTTAAGTGCACACAAATCTTTAGCAAATCAGGTCTCTGTTCTGATCAGGTGAGGAACCAGCAGTGGTATATTGTTGCTAATTTACACAGTAAATAGTCCATGTTTAGCAGTATTTAACATCAGTTTCTGCAGATTATTTGTTACCTTAAAAAGCAATTTAAAAAAAAATCACTTTCCCTGTACCCTTTGTTGTTCTTTTGGATGTTTTTTTTTATCCAGGGTATGCATCTTTGTACAGAAAGCTATGGAGTTCTGAGTGTGTTTGTGTGAGTCATGGTGTGTCTGACCAAGAGCAGCACAGGTAAAGAGCCATTTGATGAATGAATGATAAGCGATTGTGTGTGCTTTCACATTCAAGCAGGAACCAAACGGAACATCAAAACATAGCCTGTCAAGCTCAGAGATAAATATCTACAATTGTTCTCACAGGAGGTTTCCTTACAGGCGGGGTGAAAAATATATGAGTGCAGTGATGAGATGTTTGATGTTCACATCTTTGGATCATTAAAAAGGCAGCTTTTGGAACACATTGTTTTTTTGTCGTGGTGTAGCTGCAGCTTTGTCTCACTGCAACAAAACTTAAAAGCTCACTTGAATAATTGAACCATCTGGGTGCTGCTTTTTTTTTCTGCGTAATGAGGCGTGTAGTATGTGGGCATATGCCAGCGGTCAGGGCGAAGACTTGCACTAAGCAACAGGATTTTACACCATGTCTTTCCTTTAACTACAGTGTTTGAGAGGACGCTCCCTCCTTATAGATGAATAACCGATAGATCTTGTGATGAAAATAGGACGTATGGCACTTAGTTGGTTTCCATATGGCAGCAATGCCGGATAATGACTCTGTAATTACCTCCAATGTTTGCATGCTGGACCATTTACTTTGCCAGCTGTCATTGCTGAAGCATCTGCTGGGCATCAAGCACGCCTTTTGGCCACCCGCGGGCACGAAGCTATCTTACAGAAAGGAAGGGCAGCGATGCCTCTACCTGCACTCCTAGAGTATTTATTTATTTACCCGTTGATCTTTTCATGAAATGCCATCTCTTCATGACTTAATCGACTTCTCAGTCGCATTGGAATGAAGTGAGTTCATCTTTAATAAAAAAGAGGTGACTTGTCGTCTGCGGCTGCAGGAATCAAAGTCCCACAGCAAATCATATTTGGCCATAAATCATCATTAATAAGTATACTATGTGGTATTAGTACTGTAGGGTGACCTTAAAGGAATTGTGTAGGATTAAGGTGTCCGACAAAAATCATTTGGATGGATATGAAACCCCCCAACCCGGATTTGGCACTCCACCCTTTTCCGGGCGAGAACCATGGACTCGGACTTGGAGGTGCTGATTCCCATCCCAGTCGCTTCACATTCGGCTGCGAACCGACCCAGTGAGAGCTGAAGATCTTGGCCAGATGAAGCCATCAGGACCACATCATCCGCAAAAAGCAGAGACCTAATCCTGCACCCACCAAACCAGATACCCTCAACGCCCTGACTGCGCCTAGAAATTCTGTCCATAAAAGTTATGAACAGAATCGGTGACAAAGGGCAGCCTTGGCGGAGTCCAACCCTCACTGGAAACGTGTCCGACTTATTGCCGGCAATGCGGACCAACCTCTGACACTGATCATACAAGGAGCGGACCGCCACAATAAGACAGTCCGTTAACCCATACTCTCTGAGCACTCCCCACAGGACTTCCCGGGGTACATGGTCGAATGCCTTCTCCAAGTCCACAAAGCACATGTAGACTGGTTGGGCAAACTCCCATGCACCCTCAAGGACCCTGCCGAGAGTATAGAGCTGGTCCACAGTTCCACGACCAGGACGAAAACCACAATGTTCCTCCTGAATCCGAGGTTCGACTATCCGGCGTAGCCTCCTCTCCAGTACACCTGAATAGACCTTACTGGGAAGGCTGAGGAGTGTGATCCCAGGATAGTTGGAACACACCCTCCGGTTCCTCTTCTTAAAGAGAGGAACCACCACCCCGGTCTGCCAATCCAGAGGTACCGCCCCCGATGTCCACGCGATGTTGCAGAGTCTTGCCAACCAAGACAGCCCCACAGCATCCAGAGCCTTAAGGAACTCCGGGTGAATCTCATCCACCCCCGGGGCCTTGCCACCGAGGAGCTTTTTAACTACCTCGGCAACCTCAGCCCCAGAAATAGGAGAGCCAACCACAGATTCCCCAAGCACTGCTTTCTCATAGGAAGATGTGTTGATGGGATTGGGGAGGTCTTCGAAGTATTCCCTCCACCGATCAACAACATCCACAGTCGAGGTCAGCAGAACACCATCCCCACCATACACGGTGTTGACATTGCCCTGCTTCTCCTTCCTGAGGCGGCGGATGGTGGTCCAGAATCGCTTCGAAGACATCCGGAAGTCGTTTTCCATGGTTTCCCCGAACTCCTACCATGTCCGAGTTTTTGCCTCCACGACCACTGAAGCCGCACGCCTCCGGAGTCCTATGAGCCAAAAGAGCCCGATATGACTCTTTCTTCAGCTTGACGGCATCCGGGTTCTAGGATTACGAGCATAAAAATGTTTTAAATTAGATTTTCCTCTAAGGTTATATTCCTCCTCTTTTATTGAGAAGAATTGTTGTACATTTTTGGTTTGCAGGTTATAGTTTGCTTTGTACATCATTTTAGCTGTTTGCAAATGCACCAAATCGTTGGAATTTCAATATTTGAGATTCAATAAATAAAGTGTTCTCTATATCCAACATTATGTATTATTTTAATTGATCTTTTTTGTAACACAGTTAGTGAATGAAGCGCACATTTGTAGTTGTTTCCCCATATTTCTACACAATAACTCAGATATGGTACACTAGTGAGCAGTAGAGAATATGAAGTGATTTTTGGTCCAGAACATGTTTTGCTTTGTTCATTATTGACGTGTTTCTTGCTACTTTATGTTGTATATTTTTTACATGAGATTTCCAAATAATTTTTTCATCTATTATTACACCCAAAAATGTGTTTTCTTTTACCCTTTCAATATCTACTCTGTCTATTTGTATTTGTGTTTGACTTTCTCTTCTACTGTTACCAAATAGCATTATTTTATTTTTATTGAGATTCAAAGATAATATTCTCATGGACGTACAATAAAACTAATATTAATCCTGTAATATGGCGGTGATGTCACTGTAAAAAGAAACAATCTACCTTGGCTCGTAGGATTTGGTTTTCGACTGAAATTTTCATAGAAAAAATTTGCCCCGGTTTTCATATTCCGTCTCGGTTTTCTTACGATCAAACATCGCTTCTAACAAACTAGTCCATTTGCCCGTGAATCATCAAGCGCCCAAACAAAGAATCCCACCCAGGTGACTCGGTCTACATAGTAAATAAAGTTAAAGTATCAATGATTGTCACACACACAACAGTTGTGGTGAAATTTGTCCTCTGCATTTGACCCATCCCCTTGAGATGAGGGGAGCAGTGAGCAGCAGCGGTAAATAAGTCATCCTCAATAAAAATCCAAACAGTATTTATGTGTTTAAAAAAAATGCATTGTTTCTGGCATTGAGCTGTAAGGTCCTAAAAACATTCACAGATTTGCTTATTTACCAACTGAATACAATTCCATACATTAGTGTCCAGATGATCAAATGTATTTTTTGCTCCACAAAATTAATCTTACAGTAGTATCCCAAAATATCAATTCGTTTTTGAGTAATGGGTAGAAAACTAACTGTACTTGGAACGACCCTTTTCCATCGCCAGACTCGATATGTCGCCCCCCTCTTGGTGTGATGTCATCTACAGAAGTGGAGCCTTTTCAATAGACACCGTAGCCGGTGTGTCCTCATGCTCTTTCAGCATGTCCACAAGCATCTTGGAGAAAAGAACGCAAATGAGATTTCTAGCGACTCAACTTATTTTTCTCTCATTTATCGTTCTCTGCTCTTCTTTCTCCATTTTTCCGCTGGTTATGACTCAGTCTTTCTCCTCTCAAGGGTGCTCCTGATTTTCGGGATCGCATTTGCCTTGAGTCTTTTTTCAATCCAAACTCCGACCAAAACCTTTCTTCTTTAAAGTCAGAATCCTTCAAATGATTGCTGCAAATTACACTCCTCCTGCTTGGTCTATACCATTTTGCACGAGTCAATTTGACTGGAGAGGTCCATACCCAGCAGGCACAAGACATTAAAACAACTTTGAGAACTTGTTAAATTAGGTCCTGACGTTGAGCAACTCAAACATAACGTTGAAACACCATGCTTTTTGAGGACGTTTAATCAATGTTGGGTTCTGACATTGATTTTACCATTGAATTTTGGTCATTTTCCAACCAATATTTTACAACACAAACCTAATGTTGAAACAAAATGCATTTTGACAACATTTATTTATTTGGTTTGACCATTGAAATTTGGTAATTTCCCAACCAACAACGTGGATCCAACGTTAGACACCAACAATATCTCAATTTACAAATACAACTATTTTGCAACGTCGTTTCAAAGTCAGACCTAAAGGACATGTATGTATAATTAATGTTGTATCAATTTCTTGTGCCTGCTGGGTACTTTTCTCTTATATCTCATTAGGAAATGTATGCAGGGTGACCCCCTTCATTAGTTATATTTCTACAACCTCCAACAATGCATCTGGCAGCCATGTTTGATCATTCCTTCAGATTCTGCGTAAAAATATCATGAATCAGGATGAAGATGCTACCAAAACACATATATGTGGGATCTGAACCGAGGATGTTGTTGTGGCTTGTGCAGCCCTTTGAGACACTTGTGATTTAGGGCTCTATAAATAAACATTGATTGATTGATTGACTACACAACATGAAATTGCCCTGCAAATCCACATTTTGGAGCTAAAACTAGGCATTTCCAAACGTGCTGAAATTCATTAAAAACAAGCCTAAAATCATGATGGAGTCTATTTTGGGGGAAGTTGTGTGTTGTAATTTGCTGGGGAACGACACTGTATTGTTTTTGAGAGCTGTTTCTGTTCCACGCCTACTCTAATGCAGCAGAATAATAATAAGGTAGCTTTCAGAATGATGCACCACTATTTGAATGATGTTGTACACCACTGCAAACTACATCCATAATAATGAAAATATTGTGGATTTAATGACACAAAAGTGCAGCCTTTGTATTAGACCTTAGTAAATGAAGCTGGTGGGCAGTAAGTTATTTCCTAAGACATAATAACATCGTATGTATTATTGTATATAGAGTACAGACCAAAAGTTTGGACACACCTTCTCCTCATTCAAGGCGTTTTCTTTATTTTCATGACTATTTACATTGTAGATTGTCACTGAAGGCATCAAAACTATGAATGAACACGTGGAGTTATGTACAAAAAGGTGAAATTACTGAAAACATGTTTTATATTCTAGTTTCTTCAAAATAGCCACCCTTTGCTCTAATTACTGCTTTGCACACTCTTAGCATTCTCTCGATGAGCTTTAAACACACCTGTGAAGTAAAAACCATTTCATGTGACTACCTCTTGAAGCTCATCGAGAGAACGCCAAGAGTGTGCAAATAAGTAATCAGAGCAATGGGTAGCTATTTTGAAGAAACTAGGATATAAAACATGTTTTCAGTTATTTCACCTTTTTTCGTTAAGTACAAAACTCCACATGTGTTCATTCATAGTTGTGATGCCTTCAGTGACAATCTACAATGTAAAAAGTCATAAAAATAAAGAAAATACATTGAATGAGAAGGTGTGTCCAAACTTTTGGCCTGTACTGTATGCAGTGTTGGGACTAACATGTTACAACGTAACGCGTTACTGTAACGCCGTTATTTTCGGCGGTATCTAGTAGTCTAACGCGTAATTTTTTATATTCAGTAACTCACTTACCGTTATCACATAATGCGTTACTGCGTTATTTTACGTATTTTTTTATGTAGTATCGGCTAGAAACAGAAGATCTGAGTGTGTTTTATTGGAGACTTGCAGTGTCGTTCTTCTGAATCTTCTTGTGTCACAACGGGGAGAAAAGAAGAGGCCCGCTCTGTGTTTGGGTGTAGGGAGGGGCGAGGGGAGGGGGGCGTGTCTGTGTTTACTAACAAGACATCATTGCGGAGCCGCAGTCGAGTTTCTTAACATGGAGATAGTCTCACTACTTTTCTTTTGTCGAACACAAAGAAAATAACATTTTAGTTAAATGTAAGTTGTGTCTTGGATCAAAGATCCTATCTACTGCCCAAAACAGCAATTCAAATCTGCTGAAACAGCTACAAAACCAACATGCTTCGACAAAGCTAGTTAAGAGAGACACAGACTCCGATGCCATTTCACCTCCACCTCCACATAAGGATTTTAACGGAGGGACTGATAGCCAGGACAACGTTGATAGAGCCACTGCAGCGTATGTGCTAGAAGAAATGCAGGCTATTTCTACAGTGGAGTCACCCGCTTTCAGGCAGCTAATTAGCATGATACCGGCGTCAAACAGCAAATGGCACGGAAAACATATTCACGTACCTGGACAGTGATGACATAAAAATGGAAAGCGAGCTAAAGAAAACACTCCAAACTTTTCATTCAGCCCTGAAGGTATACACACTTTGTCAATTCTCTTATATACTGTTGCTCTTTCATTCTAGACTTCTAGAATGTTTGATTGTCACATCACTCTAAATGTATAGACTATAAAGTTCACAAACATAAAGAGGGATCTAGTGGGCCAGGCCAATCTTTCCTTATCTCTAAACTAAAACTGGGGAAATGGGTAAGGTGTTCTGGGCTTCAGTACAGTGTTGATCTCCTGAAGACATTATTTTATTTCAGCATTCCTTGAGAGAAAAAAATGCCTGGTTAGGCTTTGTGTATGTCATGTGTGCCTTCCTTGGTTAAAGCCAGGTTTACAGCTATGTTGTGACATGTTGTTATTATGCTGTTTGTTACTTATGTATGTTATGTTGCAGCTGTTTAAAATAGTTTTGTCTATTTGTTCTAGCCTGAAATAAATTGGCCCTTTGAAACATATCTTTGTCTTTGTGTGTTGTATGTAGACCACATTACTTAGCAGAGTTCAGTGATGCAAATGCATGTCAACTTGATCAACAGATTGTATTATTCTCCAGTGCAATAACAGTACTGAAATGAAGGCTAAAGGGCATTAATGGGAGCTTTAAAAAAAAAAGAAGAAAGAAGTAACTAAATAGTTACTTTTCATAGTAACGCATTATTTTTTGGTGTAAGTAACTGATTTACTTTTGAAGTAACTAGTAACTGTAACAAGTTACTGGTTTTCAGGTAACTGACCCAACACTGATTGTATGTAAGTAAATATGTAAAAACATGTGTTTTATCTTTGTATGGAATGGATTTTTTTTTCGCGAGAGACAAACACAAATCTTCAACATTCTTTTTCTTAGAAGATCTGAGAGGTCTTTCTGACTCCCTTTTGACATGCTTATCTGATTGGAATGTGCGAGATGGTGCAGGAGTCTGGGATCAGGTGTAATCTGCACACTTTTCTTCTCGTTTTACACAGGCTGCAGCTGCATTGATGCATATTTCATATGCTTTTTGTCATTTTAAAGAGAGAGATTAGTCTGATGGCCTTATCCATTAAATTTGCATGCGGCTAAATTTTTGATAGATTTTGCTTTTTTGACATTTTTAAGAGAACAATTAGCCTGATTGTCAGATCAAATTTGCATCAAAAAATTCACATTCTCTTTGGAAAAAAGAACAATTAATATTACGCAGTCATCACATTATGCATATATATTAAATGAGACTATAACTCACATTATTCCCCTACTTGCAGCAGTCAATGTGTGTGCTGTAAAAGATACCCGAAGTTCATGTGTTCAAGAAGACTACTGGTACAATGCAAACACCAACTTCGTATTTATTCTATTCACTACACATTTGTGAGGCTTTAAATCAGGGGTAAAGAACCTTGCTCTCGGGCCAGATGTGGCTCTTTTGATGACTGCATCTGGCTCTCAGATAAACCTTAGCTGATATTGCTTAACACGATAAGTAATGAATAATTCTGCTGGTAATCACAGTGCTAAAAATAACGTTCAAAATATAAAACATTGTCATGCATTTTAATCCATTCATCCATTTTCTACCGCACCTGTTCAAGACGTTGCATTAATGGTAAGAAGTATTGTATATATTATTGGTTAGCTTCAGAATAACAATGTTAATTAATGTTATTAAATGTTGGTCTTACTTAAAAATGCACACATTTAGTTGTATTCAGTGTTAAAAAATATTATATGGCTCTCACGGAAATAAGTTTTAAAATATTTGGCTTTCATGGCTCTCTCAGCCAGAAAGGTTCCCGACCCCTGCTTTAAATATTTGTGCATCGTGTGTGACAACCCATAACAAAATAGGTTAGCCAGATGGAATTTCTTAAGAGAGATAGTTAATAACGTACAGTAAATTCATAAAATTATGAATAACATGCTAACTGACATACAGGTTTTAAAATATGTCAATCATTGCTATCATTACAATTAGTGCTGTCAAAGTTAACGTGTTAAAAATGAAATTAATGACAATAAAATAATCACATAACTGACGTACAAACGCAGATTGAGATTTTTTTTGAGCGATCAGCAATTTCATCTAAGAATATCAATAAGGCTGTTTACCTTAGCAACTGGTTAAAGGAAGAATAATTGCAGACATAAGTGCAATGAGTTATTATTATGGATGTGTTTGACACATTATGTATTCAACACCTTATTATTTGCAATATTACTGTAGAATTAGTGGTATCCCCATGCAATATTAAAATCGGACATAGGTCGGATATCAGCAAAAAAAACCAGTATCTGTCACGGCCTGTAGGCATGTGTGTGATGTTAGGAAGAGCTTTATTATTTGGGTTTAGGGGGCCCCATCTGCCTGCCTCTGACTTGTTACACCACTGTGCTCCAGAATTCTGTTTTTGTTGTGTTGTAGCCTGTTCAGTTTAGTTGTGTGTGCATCGCCTTCCTTATGCTTCAGTGTGTGACGATCTGTCATTTCCGGTGGTGGGTCCTTGTTTGGTGTTTGTTTACTGTCGGCGCTCTTATTCTTGTTCTCCTTCCTGCTTGTCTCCCTGAGCGCTCGTTTCCCCTCACCTGTCCCTGATTGGCAGCCTGGCACACCTGGTTGCAGTTGCTAATCAGGCAGCTATTTATGCCTGCCTCGCCTGTTCCTCAGTCCTCGAGGATTGATTATGTTAAGGACCTCTGCATGCATGATTGCTTCTCCCTATTTTGAGTTTATTAAAAGACTCTTACCTGCACGTCGTTCTCCTGTTTCCTGCATCTTGGGGTCACAACTACCGGAGCCATACGAGTTCGTGACACAGTGCCTCTTTGTCTCTACATTAAATACTTTTTACCTGCACGTTGCCTTTCTGCATCTTGGGAACACGCCAGTTATTGCCGTCACGCGGCCCATGCGTCACAGTATCAGTTTATATCCGTTTGCATCTAAAATCTTTGATATAAGCAATCCTGTTTACGTGTACAAAGCTCGGCAGTCAGTTGACATCTAAATGTCCTCCAAATAGCACACAATGTTTGTCTTTTCTTGTGTTTTAAAGAAGAAATGCAAATAAAGAAACGGTATTGTTATATATTTGGTAAAATTTAATCTGTTAATTAACTGTTAAAGCTGGCGTACTGTCACGGCACGGGCGCATGCCAATGCCCATTCCTCAAGGAGCCCTGTGGAGCGCACCTCGGGCCACGCCCACGGCCGCTCCTCTCCTGCACGCGTCACGCAGCCGGCAGCTGCATTTAATATGCAATCAGCGCACCTGTTGGTGATCAGCTGGCTGGGCTTCTTAATCCAATGCAGATCTGCGTTCCTAGCCAGAACGTAACCATCCGTTCGCGTACAGCAAGCCACGTTTAGCTCTATGCAACCCTGCTCTCTCTCTCTCTCTCTCTCTGTGTTTTTTCCCCTCCGTGTCTCATTGTGTCTTCCTTGACGTCCTCCCAGCAGTCTGCCATTGTTCCCGCGTCGACGAGCTGTGCGTCTCATCAGTTCTTGGTTCTCTGCTTCCCGGACTGCCTCCTCGATCCTTGACCCCCGCTTGGACACAGACCTTCTTCGCCCCCGCTATCGCCCCCTGACTTCCTGCTTGCCTCACGGACATCCCCCTGATCTTCCGCCTCTCGCCCAACATTTCCGGTAACAAACTCATTAAATCCTACACATAGTCTCACACCATACACACTCTTGGATTCTTGTCACACTCCATTTCCTTTGTTTATATTATTATTGTTTGAATATTATATATATTGTCTATATATATATAATAAATCATATAGATATTTACTGCCCCCTTGTGTCTTTGCCGTCTCAACTCCTCCTGCAAGACATAACAGTACGTTCTGGCCAAATTAATTACAAGGACCTGACGGCACAGTTTTTTCCTTAGCCCCTCTTCCCAGTGACTTTAGTCCCACCCCCAGTGACTTTTTCTTTCTTTTTGCCCCACTCACCATGTCTTTTTCTTTTCACTCCACCCTGGAGAATTATTCTAGCCCTTCTCATTCTTTTAAGGGAATGTTTAGCTCCGATATGCGGATGGAGGAATTTACCAGTCGCCTGACCGCACGCCACCCACCCTTAGTGACTGTTCCTCAGTGTGCAGGAAGCGTCTGGCATCCACTGTCAAAGGGGGGATGGTGCTGACGGCTGTGCTGGTGGGGTAGCACAGCTGCGGCCAGCAAGACCGCTACCACCGGTCTTTTGGTTTGCCTGGCCGCACCCACCAACTAAACTACCAGCACACGCTCCAAAACTAATACCTGACCCAGCACATGCTCCAGAACTGGTCCCTGTACCAGCACCAGCTCCCAGGCTGGTCCCTGTACCAGCACCAGCTCCCAGGCTGGTCCCTGTACCCTGTACCAGCACCAGCTCCCAGGCTGGACCCTGTACCAGCACCAGCTCCCAGGCTGGTCCCTGTACCAACACCAGCTCCCAGGCTGGTCGCAGTACCAGCACCAGCTCCCAGGCTGGTCCCAGTACCAGCACCAGCTCCCAGGCTGGTCCCAGTACCAGCACCAGCTCCCAGGCTGGTCCCAGTACCAGCACCAGCTCCCAGGCTATTACTATTACATTCTATGTAGACCACAATTAAGTATTTTAATGTAGAACAAAAATCATATGACCCATTTAATGCGCCTAATAATCCAGTGCACCTTGTGTATGAAAACAGAACCGTTCATCGACAGTGCTCCCTATAGTCTGGAAAATACGATAAATAAAAGTGAAAGACTACTGAAACAGTGTCCAAAGTTTGCCAATATGTCCTCTAAATTGTTTCCACAAAGTGTTATTGTCAAGATGACAAGCCTCCAGGAGGTCAGTGCAGACAAACATTGCATTTCTTTGCAGCCACAGCCAAAAGTCATGAAAAGGAAATGAACTGTTGTTGCTGTCAGACATCTTTCAGAATGTTTAACAGAGATAATACAATAACAATGGTTCTGCGTGTGGTCATTAAGAGAAAGGTTGGAGTAATATTGTGCTGTTTCAAGCATAATTGATAAAAAAACAAAACAAACACAATATTTACTCTGGTTCTTTACATAAGAGCCAGAATGAAATGCTTGGATTAGATTTGTAAGCTACCAGAAAATTGAAAGGCATGAAGAAGATGAAAGGTAATCATTGTTCACCAGAAAATGTGCTTTTGGAGCAGAACTCGGACATTTCCTTTAATATGAAAACTACATGTCATCGAACCAGTCTGACCTGCTCTGTCAATAATAGCGCTCGTTCGTTTTTCACGCTGGTTGAGCCACTGCATAACTGCAATGTATGATGTTAAACCTCTTTGCGGAAGTAGCCATTAATATAGCAGGAACATTTTTTTCATACCTCATCTTGCTAAGTATCAAGGCACTAATTATTATGGAGAGAAACATTTCATTTTGACATACATTTATGGATGTCAAAAACTATAAATCTCCCTGGCAGCTTAACTTTTATCATCTACTTTACTGTATGGATTTGTTTAGATTATATTTACACTGGTCAGGATATTCAACATTTTACATCAATCACAGGGTGTATTTGGGTTAAATTTGAATTAATCGCAAGCATACCAATTGGTTAATAACTGTGTTTTCCAGATTGTCATTATTGTGATTTTGGATGGAGCCACACAACTTGTAAACCAACCCTCTGTAAAGCATCCTCGACAATATTAATCGGTCAGCAGTTTTTCGCCTCAGTTTGTCATAGATTTACGTACTGAAACCTTGACTTTCCTTGAGGATGATTTGGTACTTGGCACACCAACTACTGTAATGTATGCTGCGCATTGATACTTTACTGGAAGTGCTGTATTGAAAGGTGACCGGCTGCAATGGATGCCGAGTAGGTACAATTATTGAATTATTACATTTATGACAATGTGAGAGTCCAGTCCATCAGGAAGCCAGCAGAGTGTCGTAGGGGGAACTTATTGCATGTAGACAAGTCGACAACGCAGAGTTGCCACCAACTGATGCATAGAAGAGTGGTCGACCCTGAGTCACCACATGGGACAGCTAGCGCTTCTTCAAGACAAAACAGGAAATAGGAGCGTCAACTGGGATCAATTAGAAGCCAGAGTATATAAATTAGTTTTAGGTGGGACTCTAATGCGTCTACTGAGGTAGAATCCCTAACTATTGCCGGTAGGACCCTCCAAAGTACTGCAGCCCGAATCGAGAACGCTCTAGGGGCGTGGTTAAGAGGGGAGGATTATATTTACAGCTAGAACTCACCAAGTCCAGTATTTCATATATATATAAGAAATATTTGACATTCAGTGAATTCTAGCTATATATATATTTATTTTATATATATATATATATATATATATATATATATATATATATATATATGTATATGTATATATATATAAATAAAAGAAATACTTGAATTTCAGTGTTCATTTATTTACACATATACACACACATAACACTCATCTACTCATTGTTGAGTTAAGGGTTGAATTGTCCATCCTTGTTCTATTCTCTGTCACTATTTTTCTAACCATGCTGAACACCCTCTCTGATGATGCATTGCTGTGTGGCACGCACAAAAGTGCTTTCATCAAATGCACTAAAGTCTGGACTCTTCCATCTCTCCCTAGCATGGCCCAAAACCGGTCAATCTTTGCTTCCTGAGGAAGATCTTCACTGCCAAGCACTTGGTAGTCCACTACTTCTTCCCGGAGGCTATCCAGGTCCAATCGCAGCTGCGGCTTGGAACTTACAAGCGTATTTGTTCATCTTACTCGTCGTCGGCGTCGCCATGGCTGTATCTTCCTCGTTCTTCTGCTTCGTCTCCTTGTTGTGTGCGCAGTTGTGCACTGCACTCTCTAAAAGCCGTAGATGTTATTGTCACATATGCATGTACAGTAGATGGCAGTATTGTCCTGTTTAAGAGTGTCACAACATTGCTGTTTACGGCAGACAAACTGCTTTACGGTAGACGAAAACGTGACTGCTGTTGTTGTGTGTTGTTACCGCGCTGGGAGGACGTTAATGAAACTGCCTAACAATAAACCCACATAAGAAACCAAGAACTTGTCCTCAATCATTCTACAGTTATAACGTGATTGGGCAGGCACATTGTTTATATCGTGGGAAAGCGGACGTGAATACAGGCTGTCCTCACTCAGGTCCGCATGGAGCTGGAGGGGGCGTGGCCTCCAGCTCCGCCTGAATTTCGGGAGATTTTCAGGAGAAAATTTGTCCCGGGGGGTTTTCGGGAGAGGCGCTGAATTTCGGGAGTCTCCCGGAAAATCCGGGAGGGTTGGCAAGTATGCCCTAGGTATTCATTTAGCTGCCGTGCAGCATGATTTTAGAGGGTTTTAGAGATTAAAAAAAGGGTTTGACACTGTGCCGGTAGTTAGTCGGAGTCGAGGTTAGGTCTTTTAAGCAGACGACAAATAACAGCTGTTTTAAATGCTAGGGGAACAGTGCTGGAGGAGAGTGATAAGTTAATGTTAGTACAGATGGTTCTAATATTACAACCAGCTCCCTTGATGGGTTTCCTAGGAAGTGGGTCGAGTAGAGAGTTCCTCTCGGGTTACCATTTCAAAGTGAAAGATTATTTTGGAGGGTGTTTGCCGTAATGCAAACATTCGTATCTTTGTTTATAGAACCTCGTTGGAGCTGGGACGTCTTGAATTTCCTTTCTAATGAACTACATTTTCTTAGTAAAGAATGGCATAAAGTCATCAGCCGAGTGGATGGAGCTACTGGGGGGGGGACACTTTTTGGGTTAACAATGCTACTGTGTTAAACAAATATTTAGCATCATTTTCATTGAGGCGGATGAGATTGGAGTAATACTTAGTTTTAGTTAAGTGTGTTTAAGTGTTTATACGTTACAAAGACATGCACCTGGGTATAGGTTGATTGGCAACACTAAATTGGCCCTAGTGTGTGAATGTGAGTGTGAAAGTTGTCTGTCTATCTGTGTTGGCCCTGTGATGAGGTGGCAACTTGTCCAGGATGTACCCCGCCTACCGCCCGAATGCAGCTGAGATAGGCTCCAGCACTCCCCGCGACCCCGAAAGGGACAAGCGGTAGAAATTGGATGGATGGATGGATACGTTATCAAACTATGACTCTATGCCGGACAAAATACCTCCAGTTTAGTCGCAAGCCAGTTCCAGTTTTCTACATGATTGTTTAAGAGTTCTGTAAGTATTTTTTGTTTTAACGGCACTATACCATCAAAGGCGTTGCGCAAGGCTTCATTAAAGTTGTGGGTGAGGCTATCGATAGACCCCACATCATTTGGGAACGGTGCCATTCTTGAGAGCAGAAGGCCTGAATGTTACGGCTGCTAAAGCATTGGTTATTAACAGAATGTTGGCAGTGGGTCAGAACGTGCGTCCTTATTGTACATTTGAGTGTTTTCTATCAGAGTTAGTATAGAAGCAGTTTGGCTGAGTCTGCTCTGAGTTGTGCTTGAGTGCTTGTTTCCCTGCCAAGTGTTAGATCTGCAAACGGGTGCGGCGTCACATGGAACAAAGGTATCAAAATTTGGCACCGTTTGATTTTATGTGAATCAATACCCGGTAGTACTGACCAAATTCGGTTGATGCCTATAGTTCAAGTTCAAGGTGCTGTTTATTGTCCATTCTTAACATGTACAAGACATATAAGAACTGAAATTGCATTTTCGGCACATTCAGACATATATTACAGGGGGACAAGAACAGGGCCGCCAACGGATCAGCCACTTACGGTGCTCCTTAAAAAAGGTAGGAAACAGGTGACATTGGGGAAGGGGGGGAAGAGTAAAAAAAATATCAGTCAAAGGCTGGACACCTGGGAGAGGGTCCAGACTGAGGCCAAGGGAAAAAACCTCATTTGCCATACCACACATAAACATGTCACATATAATTCACAAAACTTGCAACAGAGGGGGGGGAGTTGGAGCCATGGAGGTCAGCTGCCGCTTAAAAGCGATACTCAGCCGTCCATCACCCCGAAGGGGAATCAAGCTGTGGTGAAGGCGTGGGGTGGGGGTGCGGGTGTGTGTGTGTATATGCCCATTGTCCTGGGTGTAGTGATGTTGTGTCTATAGGCTTGGAGCTGTTCTGTATGCAATGCAAGCGAAGTTAAACTCCCAGGTGTTGTTGAGGAGGTAGGGAGGTCAAAAGCGTCCATCACTGAGGTGTCCTCGTGGGATGTTTATAGAACAGCCTTCTTCTGTTTTGAGCAGCATCAAGGCCATTTGAGGGAGTCAAATCGTAGATTAAGATTGTTGTTTTTCCAAGCGAGCAGACATTACAATGGCTTGTCTGTTCTCTTCGTCCATGCTGGCCCTTATATCCAATTTTCGCAATTCAACAAGCTTCTCCATGATGTGATCTATCTTGCGATTCAGTTCAGAAATCGCCACGGTCTGTGATCCCACAGCTCGACCCAAGCCTTCTATTGCGACGAACAGCCTTTGGGCACCTTGAGTGGCTGCCATCGTCTTACGAATTTGACGATACACCAGAGCAATGCCCAGCCCAATCAGCACATGCCCCACTATCACGGTTCCAAATAGGTAGATGTCTTCCACGTCCTCGACGGAAAGGACTGAGAGGCACATGATTCTCCATTTTTCCCAGGAATCTCTCACGTACCCCGCAGCAATGGTTCCATCAGGGCAGCTAGGCTCCCCAGAACCTCTGTTCCTCGTTGAAAAGATTTTGTCAATTGAGTCGAGAGTCCAGCTAATCAATTCCATGTCTGATGTTTAGATTTGGAGGACAGCGCAGAGAAAGAGGCTTCAAAAAATGTTGTAGATGGGACAAGACAAAGCGAGCAAGCAAGGAGAAGACGGGAGGAGAAAAAAATGTGACCCCCCCTCCAAGAGCAAGGCAAAAAAGGTAGTATCAAATCTGGTACCCATCCCTAGTGTAATACACTTTTCCACCCATTGTGGCAGTAATTTGTCATTCAGTTTAGTGAGGGACACATGACAAGTTCAAACAATTATAAGAAGTATGGAGCAAAAGTCATGGAGAAGTTTCTTAAGAGCAAAAATGATGACCAAAGAGGTGCCAATCCTCGCCAAAAGGTTGAATTGAATGTAGTTCAGGCTGTGGCTGGACAATTAGCTGGACTGGTCAACCAACACAGACCACCAACCAAGGGCCAGAGCACTTCCTGAAGAGGCAGCACCTTTAAGAAGAACTCCTTGAGGCTGGGCAAGCTTATATACAAGGCTAGCCACTTGACTGGAAGTTGGAGCTGTACTTTGCATAGAAAGTTGCATAGAAATCTCAAAACAAACTGCTGGCCATCATAGAAAATGCCAGCCACCCTCTGCAGGCCATCATCAGTGCGTCTGCATCGGCGAAGTCTGTTCGGCGAGAGCCAAGGGCCAGGGCACTTCCTGAAGAGGCAGCACCTTTAAGAAGAACTCCTTCAGGCTAGGCAAGCTTATATAGAAGGCTAGCTACTTGACTGGAAGTTGGAGCTGTACTTTGCATAGAAAGTTGCATAGAAATCTCAAAACAAACTGCTGGCCATCATAGAAAATGCCAGCCACCCTCTGCAGGCCATCATCAGTGCGTCTGCATCGGCGAAGTCTGTTCGGCGAGAGCCTGCTCCTTGCCAGGAGAAAAACCAACAGACTTAAAAACAATTTTTTCCCCGTACCATCGAACTGTTTTACATCACATAGGAGGGAGGGGAGAGCAGGAGATACTGTAGAAGGAAAATGGAGAATGAGGCACAGGCACAATGCGTAAGAAACTCACTTTCTGCCTTGATAATTATTATAATTTTCCAAACATATTTTTTCAATTCATACTTTTATTCCTGCAGGAATTTGCGATGTCTGTCATGATCCGTGGTCCAAATCATGTTTAGTTTGGTTCTGTTAGTTTTGGACTTCTTTAGTTCCTGGTTGCACTTCCTTGTTTGAGTTTGTTACCATGGTTACTTATTATTTTCACCTGCCGCTTGTGTTCCCGACAAGCACCTGTTTGCCATCACTGACACTATTTAAGACTGCCTTTCTGTTCACTCGTCCTGGCTTCCTTGTTTGCGGTGAGCAACAGTCACGTTCATGTATTTCACGTTCTAGACTCCTGTGCTAAGTGTTAGCCTTAGCTTCCCGTGCGTTCGGCACGCTTTTCTTTTGTTTGTTTTCTGTCTTGCTGTATACTGTATGATTTATAATTAATAAATCATCTCCTACCTTTACGTTTTCGTCCGGAGTTGTCCGTGTTGCAATGGAGGAACGATCCCGCATAAAGATGCGACCCCCACGTGACAATGTCATAATCGTGCGTATTCAACAAATCCCCGCAAATTATGCGTGGCCTTGCAAACTTTGTTCAATAACTTTCGCACATATTTTGGCTAGACTTAGACTTAGACTTAGACAAACTTTAATGATCCACAAGGGAAATTCTTCCACACAGTAGCTCATTTACAAAGGATGGAAAGTGTAAGGATGGAAAGGATAATGTAAGTGTGAAGTAGACTAAAAATGTACCGTAGTAGCAATATAAAATATAACATATATGTAATATTTACATATTATATATATAGCATCACGTTACATATTATATATAAAGCATCACGCTGGATTTGGATACAAAGAAAGGTGCGGTGGCAGAGCCAACCTACTGAAGGACTAGGGACATAGAGTTGGGTGGCATTCGGCAGGGGTAGATCCAGGACGCTGGATCTGCCGTCGAGCCCCTCCGAAGCGTCATGGGCTTAATTCGACGAAACGTTGATGACGGGGGGTGCCCATTTGAGAACCTGCTGATGCCAACCAACTCATGTCCAGTTGAGGTATGCGGTCAAGCTTAGTCTTGGCTCAGGGAGGCGGACGTCCCTGCCATGCAGAGTCCCGCCGGTGCCTTGATGGAAGGAGAGATGAAGAGAGCGAGGCCACAGGCTCACAGATGGTGCAGGGGCGAGTACCTGTTAAGGTGAGCCAGTTGCGATACCCTTATCGTATTTTGCATATTCTTCTCTGGTAGACCCAGTGACCACTGGGAAAGACAAGTTGGCAACCGAGGAAGAACGGTGACAGCGAGGAAAGACTGCTGACATCTGGGAAAGACTAGAGCCGGGGTGTGGAGGTTTGGCAGGCCAAAGCACACCCTCCGTGAGGAGGAACCCAAAACCAATCGCTATGGAAAGGTATATTAAAAGATACCCCCGGGGTCGGGCGAGAGCGGGGGAGGATGATCGACCCACAGGCCAGACCAATGTTATGACCATCAACGACGGACAATCGACTACGGAACAGCTAAGCGATTTATCCCGGGTCTGCAGATGTGGGAAGATATGCAAAAATGAGAAAGGTCTCAAGATACACCAAACCAAGATGCACAAGATGCAACCTGAAAGTAATGTGCAACGCACAGGGAAACCTGGTGAGACGGAGGAGAGGCTGGGGCAGGACACAAACCACAGTCCCCAGAATCTCCAGGCACATGATGGAGATGGGGGCAGGAGTAGCATCGCTGGTGTGACGGAGGCAGCAAGGCACCACAGTGAGAGGGAAGTCACTCAGGATACCAGACGGCATGGCCAGAACACTTGTGCTGGAGGCGTTCGGAAAGAACGAGTGAACTGGCCAACTGCAGCTGAAAGGAAAGAATGGGATATGTTTGACCGTGATGTCGACCAGGTGCTGGAAGTGACGATCGCAGGAGACGTGGGAAAAAAGCTCATGGCCATGTCCTCGATAATCTGGAGTATTGGCGCTGATCGCTTCGGAAAGAAAGAACAAAAAGGCAGAGTAAACATCCAGCCCAAGGAAAACAGACGCCTGAAGGAGATAGCAATCCTTCGAGGAGATCTGCGGAGGCTTAAGAAGGCCTTTCGTGAAGCAACAGCAGATGAAAAACCAGCTCTCACAGAATTGCGAAACGGCCTGAGGGAGCGCATTAAGATCTTGCGGCGAGCTGAGTGCCATCGCAGGAACAGAAAGCGGCGGTTGAAGGAAAGGGTGGCCTTCACAAAGAACCCATCCAACTACCTGTCAAAACTTCTGGGTGACAAAAGATCAGGAGAGTTGAAAGCAACAAAGGAAGAGGTGGAGGAGCACCTTCGGCAGGTCCACAGCGATCCCAGGAGGGAGGACACTTTGGAGGAGATGGAGAGGCTCATTAAACCAGCTGAACCAACTATTCCTTTTAAGGCGGAGGAACCAAGCTGGCAGGAAGTCAACAGCTTCCTCAAGAAGGCAAGAGGAAAATCAGCCCCAGGGCCGAACGGCATCTCGTACAATGTTTACAAGCATTGCGAAAGGCTCAGGAAACGACTCTGGAAGCTACTGACGGTGGCGTGGAGGAAGAACTTCCTTGCTGATGAATGGTTGGTGGCCGAGGGGTGCTTCATCCCTAAGGAAGAAAACTCTTCAGGGATTAAGCAATTCCGTACCATCTCTCTCCTCAATGTGGAAGCTAAGGTCTTCCTGGGGATTCTGGCGAAGAGGTTAACCACCTTCATGTTGGACAACGGCTATATGGATACTTCAGTTCAAAAAGGTGGCATTCCAGGGGTATCTGGCTGTCTCGAACATACCAGCGTAATTTCCAAGATCATCGAGGATGCAAAGAGGAACCACGGAGACCTAGCAGTCCTGTGGCTTGATCTAACAAATGCCTATGGAACGATACCCCACAAGTTAGTGGAGCTGACTTTGAAGACCTACCACATACCAGAGCAATTCCAGAAACTCTTGCGTCAGTACTTTGACGGGTTCAACATGCGATTCACCTGTGGAGAATTCACCACCAACTGGCAGAGACTAGAAGTGGGCATTGTCACTGGCTGCACAATTTCAGTGATTTTATTTTCTGCAGCTATGAACCTTCTTGTCAAGTCGGCAGAGAAGTTATGTCGAGGCGCAGTCCTTGCAAGCGGAATCCAGATGCTGCCCATTAGAGCGTTCATGGATGACTTTACCATCACAGCAAGATCAGTGCCAGAAGGAAGATGGATTTTGGAGGACTTGATTGAGCTCACCAATTGGGCAAGGATGGAGTTCAAACCGGCAAAGTCCAGAAGCCTGGTTCTGAAGAAAGGGCATGTTCAGGACCAGTTTCGCTTTAAAATTATGGAGAACATCATCCCAACGGTCCAAGAGAAACCTGTGAAGTGCTTGGGGAAGTGGTACAGGGCAGAACTCAATGACCGACTGAATGTGAAAGAAATGCTTAGCCAAGCAGAAGCCTGGATGACGTCCCTCGAAAAGAGTGGCCTCCCGGGCAAGTATAAGGCCTGGGGTTACCAACATGGGGTTCTCCCCCGTCTGCTCTGGCCACTCCTGGTTTATGAGGTACCTGTATCCACAGTTGAGAGTCTGGAGAGGAAGTTGAACACCTACTTGAGGAGATGGCTGGGTGTCCCAAGAAGCTTCTGTTCCATTGGACTGTACAGCACAGGAAGCAAGCTACAGCTGCCAATAACATCAGTGGTGGAGGAGTACAAGGTGACAAAAACACGCCAGGCCATGATGCTACGAGACAGCAAAGACGAGCGAGTACGGCAGGCAGGCATTGTCGTCAGGTCAGGCAGAAAGTGGTCAGCCAGCAAAGCACTGAGGGAAGCGGAGGATCGACTGAATCACGCGGACATTGTGGGATCAGTAGCCCAGGGAAGACTTGGTCTGGGTTGCTCATCCAGAACAAGATGGAACAAAGCTGACCCAATGGAGCGGCGAGGCTTGGTGCAGAGGAAGGTCCGAAAGGCTGAGGAGGAAAGCCGGTATGTCAAGGCAGTAGCCATGAAAAAACAAGGCAGCTGGACTAAATGGGAGAGTGTAAAAGACAGATCTCTAACCTGGCAGGACATCTGGAGCATGGAAGGCCACCGGATCAAGTTCCTGCTGTGTTCTACATATGATGTCCTGCCCACCCCATCAAACCTCCATACTTGGGGAATGGTAGAGAGCCCCAGCTGCACACTCTGCGGGAAGATAGCTAACCTGGAGCATGTCCTCTCTTCTTGTCACTCAAGTTTAGCAGATGGCAAGTTCCGGTGGCGTCATGACCAGATCCTTGCTCAGCTGGTAGAGGGTGTTGAGCAGGCCAGGAAGAAGACAAGGCACCTCTCTAATGGGCCTCGCTTCATCCACTTCCTCAGGGCAGGTGAAAGCGCAGCAGCAGGAGGGAGGAACAAAGGAGTCCTGGCCACGGCAAACGACTGGGAGATGCGGGCCGACCTGAAGAAGCAGCTCAAATTCCCAGAGGAGATAGCCCACACTACCCTGAGACCTGATATTGTTTTGTGGTCTAGAGGAACCAAACAGGTGGTGCTTATCGAGCTGACAGTACCTTGGGAAGAGAGGATGGAGGAGGCGTACGAACGCAAGCTCAGGAAGTACCAAACCCTCATCCTCGAGAGCCAGCAAAATGGATGGAAGGCCTGGAACCTACCGGTGGAGGTCGGCTGTAGAGGTTTTGCGGGGCGGTCGCTCTGGAGAGCCCTCGGACTGCTAGGGATCGAGGGGCTGGCTAGGAAGCGGCTGGTAGCCAACACCACTAAAAGGGCAGAGGAAGCATCACGCTGGATTTGGATACAAAGAAAGGTGCGGTGGCAGAGCCGACCTACTGAAGGACTAGGGACATAGAGTTGAGTGGCATTCGGCAGGGGTAGATCCAGGACGCTGGATCTGCCGTCGAGCCCCTCCGAAGCGTCATGGGCTTAATTCGACGAAACGTTGATGACGGGGGGTGCCCATTTGAGAACCTGCTGATGCCAACCAACTCATGTCCAGTTGAGGTATGCGGTCAAGCTTAGTCTTGGCTCAGGGAGGCGGACGTCCCTGCCATGCAGAGTCCCGCCGGTGCCTTGATGGAAGGAGAGATGAAGAGAGCGAGGCCACAGGCTCACAGATGGTGCAGGGGCGAGTACCTGTAAAGGTGAGCCAGTTGCGATACCCTTATCGTATTTTGCATATAGTATATACTGATATCCATCCATCCATTTTCTACCGCTTGTCCCGTTCGGGATCGCAGGGGGTGCTGGAGCCTTTCTCAGCTGCATTCGCCCTGGACAAGTCACCACCTCATCACAGGGCCAGCACAGATAGACATACAACATTCACACTCACATTCACACTAGGGCCAATTTAGTGTTGCCAATCAACCTATCCCCAGGTGCATGTCTTTTATTATATTATATTTTTATATAATATATACAATATATAACAATTACCATGTACAATATTACAGTATATGTAACAGCTGCAGCATAAAATAGAGAGTAGATGCAGCAAAAAATATACATTGTAAACAAAGGGAGGTAGCTAACATAGTAACAGCATAAACAGCGTAATTTTCGCTAATCGGATATGTCTGAGTTGCGCTGAAATAAATGTAACAATTCATCAACTCTTTATTGCTCAAACGACACAACTGTCGTCCTGCCGCGTATTTCAGACCTACTTCCTGTTCCGGTCTACCGCATTAAGCCGTTTGGGTAATGTAGTATTTCAACATTTAGCAACACACAGGCATTCTCACGTCTTAGTTTACATTTATTTATATATGCATTTAACATCCATGAATCCAGGTTAAGACAATTAAGAACACATTTAATTTGCAATGCTAAACTCGTAAAGAGGCCACATTTACATGACTTAGATGTCTACAGGTGTGTGTGTAATGGTAGTCTCTCATCGTCTCTCATTTACCAACGCAAATTAGCGCTGTAGATCGTTCTCAACAGTTCACAAATGGTCTCATCGTAAATGTAAATGTTTTGGAACACAAATGAATGTTTAAGATGGAAAAAGACTCAAGCAGAAAACAAACACAGTACTATCTGCTCTGTCATACATAAGTTATAGACAACAGCCTTTGGTTGTGTTTCTTTAAGTCAGTGGTTCTCAACCTTTTTTCAGTGATGTACCCCCTGTGATTTTTTTTAAATTCAAGTACCCCCTAATCAGAGCAAAGCATTTTTGGTTGAAAAAAAGAGATAAAGAAGTAAAATACAGCACTATGTCATCAGTTTCTGATTTATTAAATTGTATACCAGTGCAAAATATTGCTCATTTGTAGTGGTCTTTCTTGAACAATTTTGAAAAAAAGATAGGTTTTTATTTATATTTATAAAGGATTTTTGAATTGTTGCTATTTTTAGAATATTTAAAAAAAATCTCACGTACCCCTTGGCATACCTTCAAGTACCCCCAGGGGTACGCGTACCCCCATTTGAGAACCACTGCTTTAAGTAGTCATAATTATTACTAGTATTAGTTATAACTAATTAAAACCGTACAGTAATTTAACAATGATCTTTGAGTATGTACTTTTACTGCCATCTAGTGTTTACTTTTAAGACTGTGTGTTATAAAACGAGTAAATCATGGATACATTATTTGTTTTCCAGTTTGTGTTTAAGTCCTATGCTTTTCAAGGTTAAAGTTACAAGGACCACTTAAAATATCGGTGACAAATTTATGAAATCACAAGTTGATTTAATGTTATTGAAAAGAAATAAGCCTAAAAACATTAGAAAAGCAAATTCAGGGATTTTAGGCCACAACACTCACAAAAAAAAGCCTGCAAAAACCTGGAGGGACTGTTTATTACCCTCTTTTATTTATTACCTGTTTACTCTGTGTGCTGTGCTACCTATTTATCTAAAAGATTGGTCTATCTATCTATTTAGGCAAAGAACTGAGATGTGAAAATGAATGTTGGTTAGCTTAGGTAGGTTTTGTGTACTAAAGAGATGGGTGTACTATAACAAAGTCTGTAATTATTCATTCTGCATTAGATTTAGGCGCTACAGCAGAGGCTGTGGTTGAGTTTGAAAAGCATGCATTAATGAATATTGTATCTCCTCCCTGTGCATGTCACCACTTGTCACATAAGGGCTGTCGGTTCTTACTAAGCTGTTCTGCTTGTTCTTGTTCTAAGTATCTCACCGCAGTACAAGTGTAGAAAATGCATTCATTATGCAGCGCTATCTATGTTGAAGCCTCTTTGAACATGCAAGGAGAGCTCATCAGTTTAATTAGTTGGTCTCCTCAACCAGCCACACTGTACAGTACGTCGTTAAGGCCGCTCACACACTTTTTATGAGACGTCAGCTTCTGCCTGCTTCCTGTGCTGCCTGTCGTCAGCCAAGGGATGTGTTGGATTCTCCCCAAGACTTGTCCCTTTATTGATCGGACTCTTTTATTGCACCATCGCAATTCTTCCGTTCATTAAATGGCTTTACGGCTGCGAGTTGCAGTCGACTAAAAATAGTTCAGCACCTGGTGTTAATACTTTTAATGATATTGTCTTAAGTAATACTGATGATTGATTTCTATGAACTTATAGTTTCTAAGTGCTCACTTTGTTGAGCTTTAATGACTGTTAAAGTTAAAGTTAGCAGTCTTGAATGGCTGTAGAATGTGATAATTGGAACTAGAAGGCTTTCTTCTTACATTCCAACTGTTTGATGGATCATATTTCATGTTGTCTATGAAAAACCTTAGAATTTGTTTTGGGTGTCAGCTCTGGCTAATCACTTGCTGTGTAGAATATACCCAGAGTTTACTTCACAAGACCTGATTTTGAGCCAGCATCAAAGAACTCTGCTTTTGTGCTTGGCTTTTGTCTTTCGTTACAGAGGAATCAATTTCAACATTGGGTTGTTAGCAGAGGTGTGGACTCGAGTCACATGACTTGGACTCGAGTCAGACTCGAGTCATGAATTTGATGACTTTAGACTCGACTTGACAAAATGTAAAGAGACTTGCAACTCGACTTAGACTTTAACATCAATGACTTGTGACTTCACTTGGACTTGAGCCTTTTGACTTGACATGACTTGCTACTTTCCCCAAAATCCAAAGCTTAAAGTTATTTGGGAGCGCTCCGTATTTTTCATTTTCTTCATCTGTGTCTCTCAGCGTGTTGTTCCTGTCAGCTGGTGTGCTGTCACTACAACAGCCAATCAAATTAGATCTACGTTGTTTTCATCACGCAGCATTCATCCAATCAAATTGCAGTACAACCACTGAACAAGAGTTGTCCATAGTGATGGGATCGGCAGTTCTTTTGACTGTACTGAATCACTAGAATCAGTTCCTTAAATTGATTCGTTCAAAAGATTCGTTCACCGAATCACCCCCCCCCCCCCCCCCCCCCCAAAAAGGAGGGGGGGGGGGGGGGGGGGGGGGGGGGCGTGCGTAGTACAGTACAGTGCTAGTGATGGGATCGGCAGTTCTTTTGACTGTACTGAATCACTAGAATCAGTTCCTTAAATTTATTCTTTCAAAAAATGTGTTCACCGAATCACCCCCCCCCCCCCCCCCCCCCCCCCCAAAAAAAGGGGGGGGGCGTGCGTAGTACAGTACAGTGCAGACATTCGTGGGAGAAGCAGCAAATAGGGTGAACGCGAGTCCCTACACAGCTCTGTGCATGCAGTACACCAGGCAGTGAGTGATTGACACAGCGCCACAGTCAGCACAGTTCAGTACGTGAACCTGAATCACTTCTGCAGCAGCAGTTCTGTGTGCAGGTCGGCGAATCACCGAATCACTTCTGCAGCAGCAGTTCTGTGCGCAGGTCGGCGAATCACCGAATCACTTCTGCAGCAGCAGTTCTGTGCGCAGGTCGGCGAATCACCGAATCACTTCTGCAGCAGCAGTTCTGTGCGCAGGTCGGCGAATCACCGAATCACTTCTGCAGCAGCAGTTCTGTGCGCAGGTCGGCGAATCACCGAATCACTTCTGCAGCAGCAGTTCTGTGCGCAGGTCGGCGAATCACCGAATCACTTCTGCAGCAGCAGTTCTGTGCGCAGGTCGGCGAATCACCGAATCACTTCTGCAGCAGCAGTTCTGTGCGCAGGTCGGCGAATCACCGAATCACTTCTGCAGCAGCAGTTCTGTGCGCAGGTCGGCGAATCACCGAATCACTTCTGCAGCAGCAGTTCTGTGCGCAGGTCGGCGAATCACCGAATCACTTCTGCAGCAGCAGTTCTGTGTGCAGGTCGGCGAATCACCGGATCACTTCTGCAGCAGCAGTTCTGTGTGCAGGTCGGCGAATCACCGGATCACTTCTGCAGCAGCAGTTCTGTAAATATGCAAACAAAAAGAAAATAAATACCTTCAAAATAAAACAAATAAATTAAGAGCCAGAAATGCCAACATAAAAACTAAATGTTCTGTAGCCTACGTTTAAAATATAACAAAGAAAATATTAACTTAAATGTGCAAACAAAAAGAAAATAAATAGGCTACCTTAAATAAAACTAAACAAATATTAAACCAAGTGCCAGAAAAGCCAACATTAAAACTACAATTTCTGTAGCTTACATTTAAAAATATAAAAATGGAAATATCAACTTAAATATGCAATAAAAAAGAAAATAAATAGCTTAAATAATATACAAATCAAGATAAATAATAGCCTATGTATATGTACATACATTAGTTATTATTTTTATTTTAAATCTTCTCAAACAGCCTGCCCTACACTTTACGCCCCGCCCCTCCCCCTCGCGTCGCTGCTGCTCAGCCTTGCCCTGCACTGACTTTCTTTCTGTCTCCTCTACTCTCATAACTTTATGTGTTGAGATAATGTGTGTGTTTGTTTTCATGTGGCTTGAGTCAACATTAGCCGTTAGCTTGGAGAATGAATGGAGAACGGATGCCAATGGCATGAAACATATCCCCGCGACGGGAGGAGAATCACTCGCGGCATTGGGGCAAGCAGAGCAGAGAGCGAGAGCGTTGTCGTTCACTGAGTGATTCATGTCGTTAATCCGCGGTGAACGAATCGTTCGCTCAGTCCCTCCCCCCGCCCCCATGATGAGTAGCTGGCTGCGTCGTTCGTCAACGTCACAGAATGCGCCAGTTCCACTCATACCGGCATGGTCGCGGCGGAGCTCAACTGAACTGAGAAAGGAACGAATCAGTTCATGAAGTGATTCGGTTCAGTACGTTCACTCAAAAGATTCGTTTGTTCGAACGAATCGTTCGCGAACGACACAACATTAGTTGTCCAACAACGTGCTAGTGATAAACAATTATGCCAAAGTTGGCTTCGTTCGGGTATAAAAACTACGACTTGGTCAACAAAAAACGAATTGCCGTATGCAAATCACGCAGTTCGAATATTACAGACGGAGACGCAACAACGTTCAACATTTGAAGTTGCACAAAGAAGGGTAAGTTTTGAATGTAAGATAACGTTTATTGGCTAAGTAACGTGACTTTTATTTGCTGTGTAGTTAAATCAGTGAGGCTGCAAACTCACTGCTAACGTTATAACCATAGACATCTTATAAGTAGACGCAGCATGGAGCGCTACTGCCTACTGGCGCAGACGAGGCGCGGGGCCGCCATCTTGGAGTGGTCATCCGCTCCACTCAGTGCAATTCATTTGGCAGGAGCAATGAACTGTCAGCGCATTTAATTCATTTTACCTCACTGAATACCACTGATTTTCACCCCCCTTTTTTGTCATACGTGTAACTATGATAACAGACACATGTTTTGGCGTGTTTTATTATTCATAGTTTGCTTAACAGTAATATAATATTCTTATACGCTATAAGTGACCAGACGTCCGAGATCAAAACTGGGAATATAATCCCAGAGAAGGGGGAAAAAACGGTAAACTATTTTTAAATTGAAGAAACAATATGATTAGGTTATATATACATGCGTATATCCTACATAAACAATGTATGAATACATTAGATATCTATATATCTTAGGGACCTATAGACGGTATCTCTGTTGCTTTAGCAGCAGAGAGTTTATTCTGTCTTGACACTTTGTATTGATATTTTCTATTACATTCTTCCCTTAAATGATAATGTTTGCAGTGATTGTTTTATATGTATTATTTTATGTAAGTCGCTTTGGATAAAAGCGTCTGCCAAATACTTAAACATATATAAACACCTGAAAGTCTTCATATCAGCTAAAACCACCAATCTGTTTCACTGGATTCAGAATAAAACCAAATTCTGTTTTACCCAACAATGTTAGTATTTGAATGTTGTTACTTGAAGACTGATTCCTGGTTACAATTATACTGTTAAGAAAGTATTGTCTTATACTTTGCCTAAAATGAGAATGCATCATAATCAGTGGCGGCTGGTGAATTTTGTTTTAGGTGGGGCTGAAAGTTTGTAAACCAAACCCCTAGGGGCGTCATCCTCCCCCAGAAGATTTCTTTGTGATTTTCACATACAAATATTGAAGATCTTTGATCCTTCTCAACTCTGTGGTAATATTATTTTCATAAGATACAACCAATAGTACGTTAATGTTAAATCTTACTTGTGAAAAGTAATCCCCCGATTCCTATTTTCAACAGTCCACTCATTTGAGCAGGAAAACGCTGAACACCATCTTTGTTTTCTACCTGTCAACTGTCAGTTCAGGCTGCTCGCCGGCTCCTCATCACCACTTCAAGATGGCGGCCAAATTGCTCACGTCACAGCAATCAATGCTGCGTCTACTTATAAGATGTCTATGGTTATAACGTCATTGCAAACACGGCAATCTGTTGCGTCCACTGCAGTTTGCTACCTTATTCATACTTTTTGTCAAGTGATTTTTTTTAAGCAGGGTTGCATGAGGTACCTACACATAACGTTACGTTAGACAATGTATCACACACAGTAACGTAACGTTAGTCAATGCATCACACACAGTAACGTAACGTTAGTCAATGTATCACACACAGTAACGTAACGTTAGACGGTGGTCAGCAGCACCGCGTATTTTAGCCACCTACAAAAAGACAAACATAGTCAAATAAAGGTCAGTTAAAATGTATACTATATTAAGAATGTGTACATATTGCATAGGGTCCTGACATCTAAAAAGTACAACTCTGTTCATTGTTATGTTCATATATTTGTTATGTTTTTCATGTGTACGCACACATAAACACACATACAGTATGAGATGAGATCAATGAGATAAGGTAAGAACAGGATAGAAACTGCTGTGGAACTAGTTACAATGCAATATGCCATTGAAATACAATGTTAACACTTTTGTGCAAATAAGTACAGTTGCACTTGCTTTTTTCAAATGTGTTTATTCTGTAAAGGAATGAGTTACATGTTTAAAATGACTGGTTAATAGTGCTATTTTGAAGTGCAATGTCAGCACTATCTTTTTCCCTGCAATTTCAAATGCACTTCTTTTAATAAATAAATACAGCGTTTTAAAAGCATACACAATCTGTGTAAATATATTAGTCTGTGGTTAAACGACTTGAAAGGACTCGAAACTCAAAATGCAGGACTTGGGACTTGACTTGAGACTTTCCAGTCTTGACTTTGGACTTGACTCGGACTTGCCCTGTCTTGACTCGGGATTTGACTCGGACTTGAGGGCAAAGACTTGAGATTTACTTGTGACTTGCAAAGCAATGACTTGGTCCCACCTCTGGTTGTTAGGAGAAGAATGTTGACTGATTTGCTTGTTACCTAATTCAGTTATTCTCAAACTGTGGTAGTGGTAGTGGCTCTATCTAGTGGTACGCCAAAGAATCACTTGATTGAAGTACAGTATTATATTTTCCTATATTCAAACACATTGTTACTGTTCAACATGTCTGTAATGTTACAGTGGCCAAAACCATTAAATATACTCTTTAAATAAAACCTTTGCCTTGTTTTAATGAATACATAGGCCTACTACGCTACTGTATTTTAATGTTGTTCATTATGATGGTACATTGAGAGCCAAGTGTTTTCTGAGGTGGTACTTGGTGAAAAAAGTTTGAGAAGCAATGCTTAAGTTTATTACCGCTCCTGATTTGAGGGTGTAAAAAGGGTAAATTATTGTTGTAGTAATATTAGAGTGGTCAACTTTTGCTTACACTTCTATGGCAGTGATGACAATGTTACTTAAAAAATGTAACACAGTTAAAAAAGGTTTTGTGATTGGTTTGTCTGACCTTTAATATCATTTATAATTAATCTCAATAGGGTAAATGGTTTTGATCAAATGGACTTAGTTTAACTGTAAACATTCTATATTAAGTCCATCCATGATTTTGCGAGGGTCTTTTTTGTGATCGTCGCGGCCTAAATTGCCTGAATTCACAGCGGCTTTTTCTGAAAGTTGCGGCAAAAATTGCTGAGGCTTTTCCCCCCTAATAATATTGAATCATCCATCCATTTATCCATCTTCTTCCACTTATCCGAGGTCGGGTCGCGGGGGCAGTAGCCTAAGCAGGGAAGCCTAGACTTCCCTCTCCCCAGCCATTTCGTCCAGCTCTTCCCGCGGGATCCCGAGGCGTTCCCAGGCCAGCCGGGAGACATAGTCTTCCCAACGTGTCCTGGGTCTTCCCCGGGAGCTCCTACCGGTCGGACGTGCCCTAAATACCTCCCTAGGGAGGCGTTCGGGTGGCATCCTGACCAGATGCCCGAACCACCTCATCTGGCTCCTCTCGATGTGGAGGAGCAGTGGCTTTACTTTGAGCTCCTCCCGGATGGCAGAGCTTCTCACCCTATCTCTAAGGGAGAGCCCCGCCACCCGGCGGAGGAAACTCATTTCGGCCGCTTGTACCCGTGATCTTGTCTTTTCGGTCATAACCCAAAGCTCATGACCATAGGTGAGGATGGAAACGTAGATCGACCGGTAAATTGAGAGCTTTGCCTTCCGGCTCAGCTCCTTCTTCACCACAACGGATCGATACAGCGTCCGCATTACTGAAGACGCCGCAACGATCCGCCTGTCGATCTCACGATCCACTCTTTCCTCACTCGTGAACAAGACTCCGAGGTACTTGAACTCCTCCACTTGGGACAGGATCTCCTCCGCAACCCGGAGATGGCACTCCACCCTTTTCCAGGCGAGAACCATGGACTCGGACTTGGAGGTGCTGATTCTCATCCCAGTCACTTTTAATATTGAATCAACGTGTGGTTTTATGAATTTGGTAGCAATGTTTTAAGTGGTCTTTGTAACTTTAGCCTCAAAAACAAATGTTGGAAAACAAATTCTGTATCAATGTTTTACTTGTTTTGTACCACGGAGACTTAAAAGTAGACACACGATGGCTGGAAAAGCACATACTCAAAGCTCGTTGTCAAATAACAGTATTGTTCGGATTTATTATAACTAATAATTAATTATAATTACAAAAAAAACATCACCAAAGGCTTCCTTAGTTTCCGCTGTCTGCCCTGTCGTCTACAAGTTGCAGACATTCTCTGTGTTTGTTTTACGCTTGAGAAGTGTTTGTCCATCTTAAACATTCATTTATGTTCCGACAATTTGTGTTGGTAAATGAGAGTCAATGACAAATTGTCATCACACTTTGTCATGAAAGTGCTGCATCTTTGCTCGGTGAGAATTGCAAATAAAAATATTTCTCTGGATGAATAAATGTTGAATAAATATATAAAAACTAGGAAACGAGAAAGTAAATGTTTATATATCACATAGACAAGAACAGGAAGTAGTGCTGAGCTATGCGGTAGGTTGTGAGTTCAAACCCCAGCCGAGTCATACCAAAGACTATAAAAATGGGACCCATTACCTCCCTGCTTGGCACTCAGCTTCAAGGGTTTGGGGTTAAATCACCAAAAATTATTCCCGGGCGCGGCCACCGCTGCTGCTCACTGCTCCCGTCACCTCCCAGGGGGTGATCAAGGGTGATGGGTCAAATGCAGAGAATAATTTTGCCACACGTAGTGTGTGTGCGACAGTCATTGGTACTTTAACTCTAACTTTTTAATTGTGTCGTTTGAGCAACAAAGACTTGAAATATTGTTACCCTTTGTATTTCTAGCCTCGTCTACACAAGAAATAAAGACGTTTTGATTAAACAGTTGGTGTGCGGGTTCGAGTGAAAATGATGCTGAGTGATTAAAATGTGCTGGGAAGTTGCAGGCATTGGACAAAGTTGCGAGTCTGTGCATATGTAGTGAGTCTTATTCTGCGTTGTGTAATTTTTTTAAATAAAAGACACTTCACCATGCCGTCGGTTCAGTATTTATTGGCAACCTGTGTTGGAAACACGAAACACACAGGTCTCAACTTTCTGGCGGAGTGATATCTGCTCCTTCTCATTCAAAAGTCCGAAGGAAGAGGAAGTAACAAACATACATTCATATAAAAATAATAATAAATTAAATTACATTAACAAAAACATTTTCTCACAAAATACAAATAATGCACAAATCCACATACCTGTGTTGGAAACACGAAACACACATACACAGGTCTCAACTTTCTGGCGGAGTGATATCTGCTCCTGTGTGATACCATGCGTAAATACTACCAAACAATTCACACAGTCGACGCTCTACGTCTAAATAAACGAAATTGTGCATAAAAATTACTTTAAACAACACATTACTTGTACACACAACATTATTGGGTTAACTTTTAAAGTATCTAGGAACGTTTAGGAAGAATATTTACAATATGAAGAAACACGGAGCTGTGAAGAACTATTACCTTCTCATTCAAAAGTCCGAAGGAAGAGGAAGTAAAGTAATCGAAAAAACAGCAAAGACACTTCGGTTCTTCAAAATAAAAGCGATACTTCAAAATAAATTATAACACCCTGTCTAGTTCATAATATAGCGCAACAACATCACACTATTACGCATAATTCGCTGGAATTGGTTGAATTTGCTTGAATTGGCACAATCGCACCATGGTGAAATCCTGGAGTGTCTGAATGTTATAATGTTTTGGATTCGGAAACTCAGCTTTTATCGCATGGGTCTTTGGAGCATTGCGAAGATGCATTAACCTAAGTTATAGCCAGCTGCCTGAAAGTGGGAAAATCCTTACTTTAAAGTCAAGGTTGCTCCAACAGACATCATTGATGTTTCTTTAACTTTGAATGAAATCACCGTTTCCCCTTAAGAAAATCATTCCGTTCATGTATACTTTTATTCCATCATCACTTTCATGTTTCTGTGGTTGAATATCCTTCAGATGTTATCTGCATTTAAGGGGGTGGATCAGCAGGGGTTTTTTACCGCACAGAAAGTTCGACAGGTGACAAGCTGCGAATAAGTTGAAGAAGAAGATGAAACGAGGGATTTTTCCTCCACATTACATTTGATTTCAAGTTTTAAAAGTTAACATTAAAGTTCACTGTGTAAAGGTGCCATGAATGGTTGCGGTGCCTGAGCCAAAGTCGATGCTACAGTGTCACAGGAAATCACAGTTTTTGCTGTCATGACCTCTTGGCCGCAGTCTGGGCCTGTCAAAGGGTTACATAGCGGAAGCAGGAGGTGCTTTTGAATGCACATCTTGGGACCGACTCAGGTCAACACGGTGAGTTTCTGTCTCTTCACTTTAAAAAGAATCAATAGATGTTGAAGTGTGAAAAGCAAAAAGCGACTGGCGTGGCCTGCGGTAAGAAACGCAGCATATTGACGGCTAGGAAGTGGGATGGTTGCTGCATTGGTACAGTCTGCGAAACGTACATGCTCACATTACTTTCTGCAATATCGATGATAATGTTGATGATGATGGGTGTAAAAAGCCTTCCTGAGATAGCCATTGAAATTTGCGTAAATAGAGATGATGCAATCTTCTTCATGTTGTCACGTTGGGGTCGCATCTCTATGCGGGGTTGTTCCTCCCAGATGCAGAACGGACAACTCCGGACGAAAGCGTAAAGGTAGGAGATGATTTATTTCTCATAAATCATCTACCGTAGATACAAGCAAAAAAAAAACAAGAATAAACAGAAAAGCGGGCCGATAGCATGGGAAGCTATGGCGAAGCTTAGCGCAGGAACAAGAATCAAGAATCACAGGAATAACTAACGTAACTTGTTGCGTGGAGCAAACAAAGAAGCCAGGACGAGTGTGGCGAGAGAGGTGAATAAATAGCTCTCTGATTAGTGCTCGGCAGCAGGTGAACGTGCCAAACACTAATCAGAGGCAGGTGAAACCAATTAGTACCCATGGTAACTAGAGATAATATCGGCAGGCCGATATTATCGGCCGATAAATGCGTTAAAATGTAATATCGGAAATTATCGGTATCGTTTTTTTAATTATTGGTATCGTTTTTTTTATTAAATCAACATAAAAAACACAAGATACACTTACAATTAGTGCACCAACCCCAAAAACCTCCCTCCCCCATTTACACTCATTCACACTCATTCACACAAAAGGGTTGTTTCTTTCTGTTATTAATATTCTGGTTCCTACATTATATATCAATATATATCAATACAGTATGCAAGGGATACAGTCCGTAAGCACACATGATTGTGCGTGCTGCTGGTCCACTAATAGTACTAACCTTTAACAGTTTATTTTACTAATTTTCATTAATTACTAGTTTGTATGTAACTATTTTTATATTGTTTTACTTTCTTTTTTATTCAAGAAAATGTTTTTAATTTATTTATCTTTTTTATTAATTTTTAAAAAAGTACCTTATCTTTACCATACCTGGTTGTCCAAATTAGGCATAATAATGTGTTAATTCCACGACTGCATATATCGGTTGATATCGGTATCGGTTGATATCGGTATTGGTAATTAAAGAGTTGGACAATATCGGAATATCGGATATCGGCAAAAAGCCATTATCGGACATCCCTAATGGTAACCAAAACAAACCCAGAAGTGCACAAAACAGGAACTAAGGGAGTCCAAAACTAACAGAACATAACTAAACAAAACATGATCCGGCCACTGATCATGACACATGTATTGACTAGCTGCTTTTCCTTTACTCCTATATATGTGCAAAACCTAAATGTCGCATTAAGAAACTGATAATGGAAACACCTATTCTTTGAAAAACCTCTCAAATATCGCTAAAACATTTATGTGCTCTCATGGGGTGTTTCGCAAAAGCATGATGGAAACACTTTTTTTGCATTTTGAGGTCACATAAATAGCGAACCGGCTGGATGACAATGCAGACATCATTTATAAGACCTTGGTCTCGCTTCTGATCGGTCGGCCAGGGGGAGCGAGGCGGCACCGCCACACTTGTGGCTCCCTTCCCGGGAATAGGAAGCCGACTGGAAGGCTCGGAGAGACCCACATGCTCAAACAAGGGCGCCGTAAGGATGTTGCCATTGAGCGACCACCGGCTGTCTTCGTCTTCTATTGACATCACGGCAACAGCGATGGCTGCAATATCTTTCTCAAAGTGGAGTGATGAGATTTTCCGAGAATTACGCCTCATGACACAAAATGCCCTTTAATGGAAACACCTACAAGTCGCAAATGTACTTTGTCAAAATTTTAGCAATATCGCTTTTCATTTGTGAGAAACTGCTATGGAAACCAATGTTCCCTCTAATTGTTCATGTGTCTGAGCAAACACAAAAACTCCCTGAGCATTCAGTGGAGCACATGTGAGCAACATCTAATGTTCTAACATCTATCTTCTAATATTAGTGATTTGGCCCACTTTTAATGAAAATAAAAGAAATCTTGTTTTTCATAAGCTATGGATTAGTATTGTACAATATGTCTAGGTGGGGGTCCTGCTTTGGAAATCATTTGTACCCCTTTCAGAGATCACATTTAGTTCCCCTTAAACATCCTCATGTTGCACAATGAAATGTAAGCATAGGATGAAGTGTGCATTCCTGTAACTTTCTCTTGTCAGGGCTTGGTAAAAGGATAGGACTCAGATGCAGAGTAGGGAACTTAGACAGGCTTTTATTTTGACAGCTTCCTTTTCACCTCCAAAGTCAAGGATTACAATATCTATTTATCCAAAAACTAACCGGCAAAAAAGGTTCCAAAAAATAGGAACAACCAAAATTCGCTCCGAAAGGAGGAAAACACAAAAGCAAAGACGAACTATAATTAATAAATGCTATAAAATGTATAAACAAAAAACGCTCCAACAGGAGGAAGAAACAACAACTATGAAAAATTCTATACTATCTAATTTAATAAAGTATTAACAAAAATTGTCACTCAAAAATGTGAGGAAAGAATGAAAAATAAATGAAACTTACCACTTCGGCTGAATAAACTAAATAACAAAAAATCACTATGCTGAGGAGGAAGAAAGGAAAACTCAAAATAGCAACGAAGGGATTCAGAATCAAAGAACATAAGCACAGGACGAGGCAAGGCAAGACAAGGCATGGACATGGGCATGGACGCTAGAGAGTACGAACAAACGAAACCATCTGGCACAGAACAAAGGAAGGAGTGGGCTTATAAGACACATGAGGGTAATAGGGAACAGGTGGAAACAATTAGGGAATCGGGATGACGTCAGACTGATGACACAAAAGGAAGGGCAAGTGACCTGAAACGAGAGGAGAGTTACTTTTCAAACTAAAACATGCACATCACAAGACAGAAAAAACCAAGACAAGACATCCCTCACCGCGGTGTGACAGCACCCCCCCTTCTAGGGCCGACTCCTGACGGCCCAGATTGTCCAGGATGGTCCCTATGAAAGTCTTCAATGAGGGTGGAGTCCATGATATATCGAGAAGGCACCCACTGTCTCTCCTCCGGACCGTACCCCTCCCAGTCTACCAAGTACTGTCTGCCCCGACCCCGACTGCGAACTGCCAACAACTTTTTGACCTTGTAGACAGGGCCACCTCAATCATCTCGGGTGGTGGAGGGGACGTGTTGGCCGGAACCAGCGAGCTCTCTTTGACAGGTTTTACTCTGCTGACGTGGAAGGTCGGGTGTACACGCAGGGACCGAGGCAGACGGAGTCTTACTGCTGAGGGCCCTATGATTTTAGTAATGGGGTATGGACCTACGAACCGTGGTGCTGGCTTCTTGGAGGGAACTTTGAGCCGCATGTCCTTTGCTGAGAGCCATACTCTCTGCCCTGGTCGATATGCCGGGGTGGGTCGCCTCTTGCGATCCGCTGCCTTCTTCACTCTGTCCCCTTGTCGAACCAGCACCTGACGAGCTGCTGCCCAGATGCGTCGGCAGCGTCGGACCATGGCATGTGCAGAGGGGACCGACACTTCCAGCTCATTGTCTGGAAAGACTGGAGGTTGAAAACCATAAGCACTTTTGAAAGGCGAGAACCCTGTGGCAGATGTAGGTAAAGAATTGTGAGCATACTCGACCCAGACCAGGTGTTTGCTCCATGTAGGGGGATTTTGGGACACCAGGCACCGAAGGCAGTTTTCCAGTTGTTGGTTGAGGCGTTCGGTCTGGTCGTTGGCCTCCGGGTGATAACCTGAGGTCAGGCTGGCCTTAGCTCCGATGAGCCTGCAGAACTCCCTCCAAAACCGTGACACAAACTGGGGCCCCCGGTCGGAGACAATGTCTTTAGGGAAGCCGTGAATCTTAAAAACATTGTTCATCATGATTTCTGCTGTCTCCTTGGCGGAGGGCAGCTTAGGCAAGGCAATGAATCTCACCATTTTGGTGAAACGGTCCACCACCGTGAGGACGGTGGTGTTACCTTGAGAGACCGGGAGCCCCGTGACGAAGTCCATGGAGATGTCGGACCACGGTCTGGAGGGAATGGGTAGGGGCTGCAATAGGCCCATACGGGATCCAGAGGACGTCTTGTTCTGAGCGCAGATCGAACATGCCTCCACGTACTCCCGTACCTCCGGCTCCATGGATGGCCACCAAAACCGCCGAGAGATGGCGAACATCGTTCTCCGAACTCCCGGGTGGCATGAAAGCAGGGAGGTGTGAGCCCAGTGGATCACCTGTGGGCGCAACTCAACTGGGACAAACAAGCGATTATCTGGGCACCCACTAGGTGGCGGGACTCCACCATTTGCCTGCTTCACCTCATCTTCTATTTGCCAGGAGATTACTCCAACCACACGGGTAAGTGGAAGGATAGTTTCGGGTTCCTTGGCATCAGGCTCGGGGTCGAACAGTCGAGACAAAACGTCTGGCTTGACGTTTCGGGACCCCGGCCTGTAAGAGAGAGAAAAAAAGAAGCGGTTGAAAAAGAGCGCCCACCTGGCCTGGCGAGAATTGAGTCTTTTAGCTTTTTTGATATACTCAAGATTTTTATGGTCAGTCCAGACAATGAACGGGAAAACGGCCCCCTCTAGCCAGTGCCTCCACTCCTCCAGAGCGATTTTGACCGCCAACAACTCACGGTTACCGACATCATAATTCCTCTCAGCTTTGGATAGGCGTCTTGACAGGAAGGCGCAGGGATGCATTTTACCATCCTTCTCCGAGCGTTGGGAGAGGACGGCTCCGATTCCTTCGTTGGATGCATCCACCTCTACAACAAACTGGCATTGGGGATCTGGCATGGTGAGGATAGGAGCTGAAGTAAAGCGATGCTTGAGGTTCTGGAACGCCCTTTCAGCCTCTGGAGACCAGTGGAACTGCACCTGGGTGGAAGTGAGAGCATGGAGAGGGGCAGCTATTGTGCTAAAATTTCTGATAAATCTTCTGTAAAAATTAGCAAATCCCAAAAACTGTTGAACCCTCTTCCGGCTATCAGGAGTAGGCCAGTCGGCTACAGCGCTAACTTTAGCCGGGTCCATCTTAACTCCTCCAGGAGCTACGATAAAGCCCAAGAAGGAGATAATGTTGGCATGAAACTCACTCTTTTCAGCTTTGACAAATAGCTGGTTCTCCAGTAGCCTTTTAAGGACCTTGGTCACATGGACCTTGTGAGTCTCAATGTCTGTAGAATAAATTAAAATGTCATCAAGGTACACATATACAAAATGGTCTAGGAAGTCTCTTAGCACATCATTTATCATGGCTTGAAATACAGCAGGAGCATTGGTGAGTCCAAATGGCATGACTAAATACTCATAGTGTCCACTGGGAGTGTTAAAACCAGTCTTCCACTCATCCCCCTCCCTTATGCGGATGACATGATAGGCATTACGAAGGTCTAGTTTAGTAAATACCTTGGCTTGCTGGAGTTGGTCAAACACCGAGTTCATGAGAGGGAGGGGGTACCGGTTTTTTTATGGTGATGTCGTTCAGTGGGCTGTAGTCGATGCAGGGTCTCAGGGTTCCATCCTTTTTGCCCACGAAGAAGAATCCGGCACCTGCCGGTGATGAGGAGGGGCGAATCAGTCCTGCTTTTAATGAGGCGGTGACGTACTCCTTCATGGCCGCCCTCTCAGGTCCGGAAACGGAGTACAGGCGTCCTTTGGGAATGGTGGATCCTGGGACCAAATCAATGGCGCAGTCGTACGGGCGATGAGGAGGGAGCGACATGGCCTTTGTTTTGCTGAAAACCTCTCGTATGTGGTGGTAGCATGGAGGAACCGAGTTCAGGTCCGGGTACTCTGATTCTGTGGTGGGGTTCGTAGAAAACAAATTAAGTTGTGCTGCATCCTTATTTCGTGTAGCACCGGTGACACATTCATTGACACAGTCCTTCCCCCAAGCTTTAATTTCACCCGACCTCCAGTCTATATGGGGGTTGTGGTGAAAAAGCCAAGGTTGTCCCCAAATCATAGTGTGTGAAGAAGTTTTGAACAGATACAGGCAAATCTTTTCTTCATGGTTATTTATGCGCATGCGTATGGGTTCTGTGGTGTGTGTGATAAGAAAAAGTTCCTTTCCATCTAGGGCTTTGGCTCTCATGGGTCGGGCTAATGGCTCAGACTTGATACCTAGTTTAGCAGCTAGACCCCAGTCCATTAAACTCTCATCTGCCCCCGAGTCAATAAGTACCCCAATGTCTGTGATAGTGTGATGTTTTACCTGCACTTTGGTGAGAGTGCGCGTAATGGGGGTAGAAGCTGAGAGTTGACTCACTCCTATGGGTCGCTTAACTGGACAGGTGGCGACGAGGTGACCAACCTCTCCGCAGTAAAAACACCTTCCTTCAATCTGTCGTCTCTGTCGTTCCTCCTGCGACAGCCGCGCTCTTCCCAGTTGCATGGGATCCTCACCTCCCTCCACGGAAGGGTGATGACTCGGCTCGGGTAAAGCGCGGTGGAAGGCTGGTCCATGCTGCGTCCGAGTGTATGTGGCCCTTCCCGCAGTAGTGGTCCGTGCGCTCCGATGTCGTCTGAGCTGAGTTGTCTGTTGTCCATGCGAATGGCAAGCGTGATAAGCTCGTCCAAACCGGCAGGTAAATCCAACGGAATGAGAAGGTCCTGAATCGGTGCGGCCAGCCCTTTCAAAAATACGTCATAGAGGGCTGTGGAGTTCCAACCGCTCTCCGCCGATAGCGTGCGGAACCGGATGGCGTAGTCGCATACAGAGTCTTGGCCTTGCCTCAATCTGCTCAGCTCCTGTGCTTTCTCCCGGTCGTCGGTGACTGGATCAAAAGTCATTCGTAGGGCCGCTTGGAATTCCGTGAGCGAGCCGCAGATAGCTGAGCGCCGGCCCCATTCGGCGGAAGCCCAAGCTTTGGCTCTCCCCGTTAGATGGGACATCATGAAAGCAATCTTTGCTCGGTCAGTGGGGAAGGCGTGATGGTTAAATTCAAAATGAATAGAACAGTCTATGATGAATGTCTTGCATTGTCCTGTTTCACCTGAATACTTAGTCGGAGCCGCCAATTCACTTCCTGCTCCGTCATATGGCGTAGGCGGAGCGGGTACGGGAGCCGAAGCGGTGGTTTGAGGAATCCGCATGACCGCCTCCTGTAGCTGGGAGGTAAGGCGGCTCATGTAATCGGCCAACGCCATCTGAAACTCCTCCTGGCGAGAGAGGCGTGATTCTTGAGCTTGTAGGATCGCTGAAAACTGTCCTTTCTCTGCTGGGTCCATACTGGCCAGATTGTAATGTCAGGGCTTGGTAAAAGGATAGGACTCAGATGCAGAGTAGGGAACTTAGACAGGCTTTTATTTTGACAGCTTCCTTTTCACCTCCAAAGTCAAGGATTACAATATCTATTTATCCAAAAAAGGTTCCAAAAAATAGGAACAACCAAAATTCGCTCCGAACGGAGGAAAACACAAAAGCAAAGACGAACTATAATTAATAAATGCTATAAAATGTATAAACAAAAAACGCTCCAACAGGAGGAAGAAACAACAACTATGAAAAATTCTATACTATCTAATCTAATAAAGTATTAACAAAAATTGTCACTCAAAAATGTGAGGAAAGAATGAAAAATAACTGAAACTTACCACTTCGGCTGAATAAACTAAATAACAAAAAATCCCTATGCTGAGGAGGAAGAAAGGAAAACTCAAAATAGCAACGAAGGGATTCAGAATCAAAGAACATAAGCACAAGACGAGGCAAGGCAAGACAAGGCATGGACATGGGCATGGACGCTAGAGAGTACGAACAAACGAAACAATCTGGCACAGAACAAAGGAAGGAGTGGGCTTATAAAACACATGAGGGTAATAGGGAACAGGTGGAAACAATTAGGGAATCGGGATGACGTCAGACTGATGACACAAAAGGAAGGGCAAGTGACCTGAAACGAGAGGAGAGTTACTTTTCAAACTAAAACATGCACATCACAAGACAGAAAAAACCAAGACAAGACATCCCTCACCGCGGTGTGACATCTCTAGTAACAACATTCCATGATTAACATCAATAAATTAACATTAATAATAAATGACAGTAGAATAAGCACACTTATGACTGAGGAGTCATAGTGTAACTTTGTGTGGTGTTTGAGTTGTCCGACTTTTTGTGTGGCCATAAACGCACCAGTGGCTTAGTGCTGGTGACAGATGACAAGTTGGTTTAGTCCTGGATGTCAGAAAATGACTAGTTTTTTGAGATAGAAGTTTTTTACTCATGTTTTTGGTGTGGTCATGGCCGAATATAAACAGTTTTGCTCAATAAAGTGATCGATATAATTCCTGTCCTCGAAGCATCTCGATAGACGTTACAATAATTGAACGGTGTTCAATTGAACGGTGTTGACGAACACCGTTAGGGCCGCTTGTTGTCACTGTCACTCAGAGTTGCATTGCAAAATTACACAGAATAAATGTGTTTTTTTTGTTTAGAATTCAGATGGGATTTGATTTGGTGCGCGGCATATATTTGCTGTGCGCGGGGGACGCTTGCAGGCACGCACCTTAGAGGGAATGTTGATGGAAACGCAACTACTGACTGCCTTTTTTCATAAACACTGTTAACACAATCAATGGATATTTTCCTCACTATATTGATCAGAAAATAAAATGACCCTGAATATAAGACCAACACTCTTTTTCAAAGACCTTTTTTAAAATGTATATGTTTTTCTAAAATGATGTTTTTAATGTCAGCCAAACAAACAACTGGTAGATAATCACATTCCTGAGCTGCCTGTTCCGAAAAAAAGAAAGCTCATGTTTTTGGACTTTTTTATAGGACAATACAGTATGGTATGTATCCCTACTAATATATATTTTGCGACTTGTCCAGGGTGTACTCCGCCTTCCGCCCGAATGCAGCTGAGATAGGCTCCAAGGACACCCCGCAACCACGAAAGGGACAAGCGGTAGAAAATGGATGGATGGATGGAGACTGGACTTTTGCATTGGGGCTGATTGTTTTTTCTAACATGATTTGGATAATACAGAAAAAAAAAATGTATGATCTCACATAAGTTTGTTGGATTTTGTTTTATTACTTATCTAGCACTCTTATTTTTGTTGCAACTTCCTGTCTTCCTCCATTTGCAACCACTTCCTTAGTCTGAGCGCTGGCTCCCTCAACTGTCTTTGATTGGACATCAGGACACACCTGTCCTTAGTTGCCAATCAGGCTGCTTCCAACAGGGCTGGGTCACTTTGCTTTTGCTTTGTATCTCAATATTCCATAGCTTTTTCTATGCCGCCTGTGTCTGTTTTTGTGCGCCTCCCTGCTGCATTGTTTTTTGGGTGCTTTCCCTAATAAAAAGGCCTTCTTACCAGCCCTTTGCCTGCTGTCTCTGCAACAAAAACCTGGCCAGTGACAAAAAAAAGGATTGAGATGACAAAATATTGTCCACTAGTGTTCTAAAGTATAGTTTTTGGTAATGCTGTTTTCTGTATATATCATTTGATTGTATTGTGGCTGGAGGATCTGAGTGAACAGTACGAGTGTAAAGTAGGGATGTGTGGATCAATACCGAAATATCAATACTGCTGATACCAGATCTTAATGCTTTATGCTTATTCTCACATCAAAATATCATTACGTTTGATACTGTTACGGGTCCCAGAATATTATACCAAAAATACAGTATCTGTAGACACAGTTAAAACGAAAGGAGCAAGTTAGGCATGGAGCACTCAGTTCTTCGTCGAGATTGCGTCTGAATTGAAAGTCAAAATGTAAATATGCAAAGAATTAAATTCCTCTCAGATCATTAGTTACAGGTGAGTACAAATAGCATTTACATATCTAGTATCTTTATAACACTTTACAAAATACCGTCACTCTAGTGTAAATAACACTTTTGGTGCATGACTTACTGTTTTACTCTAGTGTAAATAACACTTTTGGTGCATGATTTACTGTTTTACACTTGCAAAATATAAACATGTAAATCTACACCATCACTTGACAAAAGTGACTCCACCAAACTGACATAGGGCGAATAACAGCATCATTGTGCTGCAATTCAAAGAAGCAACTTATCTGCTACACTTTAGAACATAAACACGTAACAAATCACATAGAGGACATATAACCTCTAAATGTAAACCCCTTTAAAAGAGAATCAAAAACTATATTCGCCTTTTAACATACATGAATTCCACAGTGTAAACATGCCACTAAATGTGTTTATTTTCAATTAATTATTCATCTGTAGCTATAATAAACTACTCGGCAAAAGCATTGCTCTTCTTCTTCTACCTGTACAACAATGTGTGTATGCGAGAGCCCAAATAATATATAATTATTTTGTCTTGCCTACAAGACAGAGTTGAGGGCTAACTAAACTGATCTTGAAATTGCACAACAAACTCAAACGGCTTGCCTGTAAGACACAGTTGGGGGCTAACAAGGGTCAAAATGGCTGCGAGACGTCACGTATAACGAGGGTCCAACTGCAGGCCGACGACACTATAAGGCAGGGGTGTCAAACTTATTTTAGATCGGGGCCCACATGGAGAAAAATCTACTCCCAAGTAGGCCGGATTGGTAAAATCACGGCACGATAACTTAAAAATAAAGACAACTTCACATTGTTCTCTTTGTTTAAAAATAGAACGAGCACATTTTGAAAATGTACAAATCATAATGTTGATGGGTTTTCTTTTTTACATACACGGTGCGGTTAATAGTAGTCTATCTTTATTTGTCGTTATTTATACTTTCTGAATAAATTATGTAATAATGTTCATCAGTCAACACATTGGTGTTAATTTTCAATCTACCAAAATAAAAAAATTATACCAAAATAAAATTACAGTATGTTATTTATTAAGGCTGTGAATCTTTGGGTGTCCCACGATTCGATTCAATATCGATTCTTGGGGTCACGATTCGATTCAAAATTTATTTTTTATTTTTTTTCAATTCAACACGATTCTCGATTCAAAAACGATTCTCTGTTCATTCAATACATAGGATTTCAGCAGGATCTACCCCAGTCTGCTGACATGCAAGCAGAGTAGTAGATTTTTGTAAATAGCTTTTATAATTGTAAAGGACAATGTTTTATCAACTGATTGCAATAAGGTAAATTTGTTTTAACTATTAAATGAACCAAAAATATGACTTATTTTATCTTTGTGAAAATATTGGACACAATATGTTGTCAAGCACCCCAATAGGGACAAGCGGTATAAAATGGATGGATGGATGTTGTCAAGCTTTTTTTTTATTTTTTATAAATGTCTAATGATAATGTCAATGAGGGATTTTTAATTACTGCTATGTTGAAATTGTAACTAATATTGATACTGTTGTTGATAATATTCATTTTTGTTTCACTACTTTTGGTTTGTTCTGTGTCGTGTTTGTGTCTCCTCTCAATTGCTCTGTTTATTGCAGTTCTAAGTGTTGCTGGGTCGGGTTTGGTTTTGGAATTGGATTGCATTGTTATGGTATTGCTGTGTATTGTTTTGTTGGATTGATTAATTTAAAAAAAAATTTTTTTAATATACCGGTATATATTTTTTTAAATCAAAAAACAAAATTGATTTTTTAAAAATGAGAATCGATTCTGAATCGCACAACGTGAGAATCGCGATTCGAATTTGAATCGTTTTTTTCACACACCCCTATTATTTATGTAGTTTGCTCATTTTCCTCTACTGGTGCACGGACATCATGTGGTTTATTTTTCTTACATATTTAGCATCATCTCCAAAGATACAAATAATTGCTATTGCGACATCTGGTGGACACATTTAGAACAGCAGTTTCTTTCATTAAAAAATTTTGGCTCATTTTTATACTTAGCGAACTCATCCGGCGGGCCGGATAAAAACCTGTTCAGGCCCGCGGGCCGTACATTTGACACCCCTGCTGTAAGGGAACGCCCACAGTGGTGTCGACAACTCCAGAGTGGACACTGGTAACGTGATCCAAGATGGTTGATAAAATGTACATAAGTATGCCAAATTTAGCTTATCCCAAATTTGACGAAATATCATTTAAAAAAAGGAATTGCGTATTCGGCTGTTTGTCTGCAATTAACAAAAAAATATGTATATATTTGTATTGGTCATTGCTTTCTTAAAAATAAAGCAACTACAATTAAGATACATTTATAACAAAGTGTAATTTATAAACGCTAATAATTTACAAACCATAAACAAAAACTACAAACTATAAACAAACTTTATTTGTGATTTAACAATGTAATTATACTGCAAGACAGGACTTAAGGCTCAGTTTAAAAGCAATGCGAATTAATGGTTTGATGTAGTTTTATTTTGGCTATGTCTTAATCTGACATGAAATAATGTGGACGTGTATTTGTGCAAGACTCACGTTTTGTTGTTTAGTGTGTTTGGAGTTGCCATATGTGGCTCAAGAACATTTATTTACCTGGTCTGTTTAAAGTTTCCCCATTCAGTGTATATAGTTAAACTGCATGGAGGTAGTCTGTGGAGGCTTAATGTGTGACATTTAAGGCATTCATTTATTGTATTAGACATGTATAAATGCCCAGCTGAGGGCTTTCAGGGTCCAAAATGGCCGCAAGACAAGTAAAACTGCCATTACCAACATCGTCATGGACGATCAAATATGTCAATTTACCCCATGATTACATTTTGCAGACGGTTCCGTAAGTAATATGAAGCTTTAGGAGCTGATATTGGTCATTTACACCAATTACTGACCTGTAGATAAAGATAAAATGAGATCGGCAAGTCAAACACAGAGCATTCAGTTCTTTGTGCAGATTGCGTCTGAAATGTGAATAGAAGTTCTCACTCAGAACAATCTTGGCTCAACAGCTCTCGTGACAACGGTTCCTACCTGAATGCTGCTCACACTACTGTACATAGCGTCTTTTTTTTGTGACAGTATATATGAAAAATACAATGACTCATAACCAGCATACATTTCAAGACTATTTAAAACCAAACCAAAAATATTTGCTCCGTTTTATGGGCAGTCTTAGTTACGTCGCTCACTTTCGACAGTGTCTTCTCCCCGTCATCTTTATTGTAGCGGTGTACCGTGCAAGGACGGGGGTGGAAGAAGTGTCAAAAGATAGAGCTAACTGTTTTAATGACATTCAGACTTTACTTAAATCAATAATGGAGCGGCATCTCCTCATACGGAAATGTGTCCTGTGAAAAACCGTCCGACCGGAACTCTAATGGCTAAAGTTCCTTGGGTGAATAATGTAAACTCACTATACCGGTATGTTTTAGCGCTTTCTTGGTGAGTTTACTGACAGATATAAGTAAGAACTTTACACTACTTTATATTAGAAATGGCAACAGCGGAGGATGAATGTCCCATAACAAGAAGATATAGAAAAAGAAGAAGATTATCGACTATGCGGACGCACGCAATTTTTTCTGGATTTACGCAGATCCCAAATACAGATCAGCAGGTACCAGAAGTTAAGAAAAGTTGCTTTTGCATAATATTGCGAAACAAAACGCCAGATAATATGTATTACCTTATACACACACCATATTAATACTCGTATGTTGAAGCACACAAAGCGGTGCGGCTTCACAATTTACGAAAGTTGTACTAAAACATTTTGATAGATTTTTGAGCGCCGTGTGTAATGTTCTATATTTTCAATAGAGCATTTAAAATGTTGGTGTTGTTTACTTGAAACCTATCATAGTGCAGTCTACACGTATCTACTGGTCACACTTATCATTACACTATGTACCAAATAAAATAGCTTCGAGCTGGGTATGCTCAACCAAAATGATTCCTTACATTAGGCACACCAGGTTACAAGGCGCATTGTCGAGTTTTGAGGGGGAAAAAAGGATTTCAAGTGCGCCTTATAGTCCGGAAAATACGGTATTAATGTTCAGTTACATATTTAACAGTGTTTATTATGGTTGTTGTAATTTTTCTAATTAATTAATTTACAAGTTAATATCAATTATATATTTTTAATTAACCAACTAACTAAACTTTGTTTTTATTTTAAGTGTATTTTGAAATACGTTGAAATACACAACTTTTTAAAGCAGACACATTAGGTATATTTGCACAAATTATTGGTATCGGATCGGTGTCGTCAATACCAGCCTGAATTTTAATTGGATCAAAAAGAAAATCAGCGATATTGCACATCACTATTGTACAGAACAAGCCCGCGCAGATGTGTAGGAAATCAGAGATGCAAAGGTATAACATGATTTTATGAGAAGCTAGTGTCAATGTTGAATGGATGAGGTGTTAGTGCTGGTCAGGACAGCTGAATTCTTGACGAGATTAAGTTTACGTAGAAGCCTCTGAGGGAGTCCAGAGGCGAGTGAGTTACAATAATCTAATCCGAAACTAACAGTTGATGTAGAAGGATGGCTGTGCTATTGGATGACAGAGATGGGCGCAGGCGGTGGATTTTGCAAAGGTGAAAGTAGGAAGACAGGGTAATGATATTGGTGTGAGCTTCTACTGATAGTGTTCTCCAAGATGACAATGGGGTTTTCGCAGCTTACTGCGGGGTTCGTTCTCCCGAAATGCAGACGGACCACTCCGCACATGGCGTGCAGGTAGGAACATGATTTAATCATCAAAACTCAAAAAGGTACAAAAAACAGAAAACGAGCAGACAGAAAAACGTGCCTGATCGCACTCGAAGCTAAAGCTAATACTTAGCATGGACTATGGACAAGAAATAATCACGTAACTTTGGCATGAAACAAACAATTTACGTAGCAGGTTGCATGAAGCAAATAATGACGACAGCCTGACTGACAGGCAAAGGTAGGCTTAAATAATGCCTCTGATTAGTGCTCGGGAAGCAGGTGAGCGGGCGAATACTAATCTAAGACAGGTGGAAATAATAAGTAAACATGATAACAAACAAACAAGGGTGCACAAAAACAGGAACTAATTGAGTCCAAAACTAACAGAACATAACAAAACATGATCCGGACCACGGATCATGACAGACCGGTGGGGGAAGGCCAAAATACACAGATTCGAACATTCCCAGCATGAGCTGGGTGGCGAGCCAAGCAGAACCATCCTGCAGTGTTCGAGAGGGACCCCCCATTTCCTTTCTCCACGAACAATGCAGTAGGACAGACTAAAAAACTGAAAACAGACCACTGATCAGACACACATAAAGGGCCTTAACAACTAAATTAGGACAGAGGGTTTTCTCTATATTTTTGCCTGCTTTTTATTTTTATCAATTTCTTTCAAGTTTACAATTGACCTGTTATGATATTGTCAAATTGTTTAATACAGGTTGTCATTATTGAAGTTCAGTTATACTTAAAAATCATAACATCTTCTGGTCCTGGTCCATTGAAAGCTGCTGACCATACTTACTTGTGCTCTAATATTATGTTACTATAGAAGGGTTACACTTACCAAACCCATGTATACATCACAAATACTGATCAAGCTTGCACTTTTCCGTTGATGTGGATGTTGGTGCAGTATTTTACAAAAATCATTGATTTACCGTACATTGTTATGGTGAAAGAAAAACAACTCACATTTGGTTTTCCAATGTGAATCTTTTTAACGTGTGAAACAAGGAGATATGTTTCCTCATCATATTACGCATTGTTCAGACACACTTAACCCAGCTCTAGTCGCTCAAAGTGATCGGTGCCCAAACATGTTGTCTTTTTTTGGGATCATAAGATTGCCCAATGCCCTGATCCTGGAGAGCAAATCAATCAATAAGAATATTTGTCCATCATAAGAGCCTGTCATGACAAATCATGCACCAACATTATAGGATGACAATACTTTTGCATGAGCAGCAAATTAAATGCACTCTCCCATATTTTATTCTCTGTATTTAAACATATATGTTACTTTGGGAAGGCATGGCTGCGATGGTTGTGTTCCCTCCAATGCAGAAAGACAAGCAGGAGCAGCGTGCAGGTAGGATTGAGTTTTAATTATTTAAGGCAGGACAATAATACAAAAGCTCAGACGCTAAACAAGCGTGGAGCAAAAATCTAATTGTAACCAAGGGTGAACACCTAGGAATTCTAGAGTGCGGAAAAACAGCTGAGCGTGGCGAAAAACAAGACGAAACGTAAAGCGAGCATTGACCCAGCAACACGTGCTGGGTGACAGAAAACTATGAAGGGCAGTGATTAACCAAAACACCTGGTGGGAACACTAATTACTAAACAAGGGCACGTGTGGAGAATTAGTGCCCATGGAAATCAACAGTAAACGAAAGGAAAGAGGGTGCAGCCAGGAAACAGACTAAAACATAGGAAACTAGGTACTAAACATAAATCACGCCATGACCCGGGTAACGGATAATGACAATATAACTAATAATATAATTATACCTATATTTTGTACGAGAGCCAGAATGAATGCTGGACTTAATACTAAGGATGTCCGATAATGGCTTTTTGCCGATATCCGATATTCCGATATTGTCCAACTCTTTAATTACCGATACCGATATCAACCGATATATACAGTAGTGGAACTAACACATTATTATGCCTAATTTGGACAACCAGGTATGGTGAAGATAAGGTACTTTTAAAAAAAATGAATAAACTAAAATAAGATAAATAAATTAAAAACATTTTCTTGAATAAAAAAGAAAGTAAAACAATATAAAAACAGTTACATAGAAACTAGTAATTAATGAAAATTAATAAAATTAACTGTTAAAGGTTAGTACTATTAGTGGACCAGCAGCACGCACAATCATGTGTGCTTACGGACTGTATCCCTTGCAGACTGTATTGATATATATTGATATATAATGTAGGAACCAGAATATTAATAACAGAAAGAAACAACCCTTTTGTGTAAATGAGTGTGAATGAGGGGGGGAAGGAGGTTTTTTTGGGTTGGTGCACTAATTGTAAGTGTATCTTGTGTTTTTTATGTTGATTTAATAAAAAAAACAAAAAAACAAAAAGAAACCATGCTGATAATTTCCGATATTACATTTTAACGCATATATCGGCCGATAATATCGGTCTGCCGATATTATCGGACATCTCTACTTAATACCATTTCAATAAATGGTACTGCACTCAACAATATCTTGGGGGGTTAAGATAGACACTCTACTGACTTGGAAACCACATGTTAAAGCAGTACAGTCTAAATTGGCTAAGGGTGTCTCCTATTTGTGGAAAATGCAGAAATTAATAAATCAAAATTCACTAAGAATGATTTACTTAGCTCTTTTATTGCCGCATTTACAGTATTGCGCTGAAGTTTGGGGGAACACGTACATAGACACTATAGAACCGCTATTTAAGCTCCAGAAAAAGGCAATTAGAATTATACAGTATGCCCCATATAGAGCTCATACCAATGATCTGTTCATAATGAGTAATTGTCTTAAACTACATGATATAATCCAATACAGTAGTCTTCAAGTTATGTTCATGGCCTGACAAAGGGCTCTACCTGCAAATATACAGTCTGTTTTCACTCAGGGATGGTCCACATGAACTCAGGGGTGTCCTGAAATTCAAACATAACATGATGAATTCCACATTCAAGGCTCAAATGTTATCTATAGTGGGGCTGAAAATGTGGGACAATGTGAGCGGAGAAATTAAACTGTCTTCTAGCCTAACAGTGTTCAACCTTGCGGTAAAAAATGTGTTGTTGGGAAACTATCAAAAACATGACTAGTTGTTTGGACTATCTCAACTGTGGAACACAGGTGCAAAATAACTCACTGTGGAATAAGGGACATAACACACCAGACAAGGCTTCAGAAGACAAAAGATACCCAGGCAAGATGGAGCTAATCATTATCATCCATTATCATATATTATACTTGTTCTGAAATTGTCATGTATCCATCAAATCTGCTGTTGAAACTTGGACTATATAACCAACATGTATAACCAGCATATAAATTGATTGTAAATTAGGGGCGTATCCCTTTTCTGTGGGTGCCTTTGCATGTGTGTCAAATTCCAAAGAGTGATGAAGTGTTGCTATATATGTCTGTCTGCCGGAATAAATAAATTAATTAATTGATCGATTCATTCTTTCATTCATTCAAAATATCTGAGGATTGTATCAGAACCATAACAGAGGCGAGACGACGTCTGTGTGTAAGGCAATCCCGTAATGTCAGAAAAATCACTTCTCTCGCTCTGTTGTTTAAAAAAAAGCAATTTTTACATTTTAAAAAACACAATTATCTGTTTGGAGGATCCTTAGCACACAGTTGCGTCCATATTCCACCTTGCAGGATTCTGTATAAAAGGCACAGGAAAACGCATGCCAGATCTTCACGTTACGACCAGTGTTAGGAATAAAGGCATTATAAATGTTGTTGCTGTTTTCTAATAAAAATGGGTAATCCAATTAAATGTTGTGATTTTCTAGTTCTTCCTGGATTCGTTTCCAGTTTGTTCACTGTGTATTGGTATTATTTATGGGAACACTTTGTATGTGGTGAGCATTTTCAGTTGAACAAAAAAAACATTGTTTTTCCGCTCATCACTCATCGAGATTCTTGATCCTCAAACATCAGTATACAGACGAAAAGCAGACAGCAAATGTAAGGAGTGTGTGACAACAAGGGGTGAGGGAAAGTGCTTGAGAGAATTTTATGATTACAATGTGTGCAAATCAGTGGAGACTTCATCTGCACGCTCCAAATCTTATCTTGATCTTTTACACTGGTTGAACTATGCACAAACCACACTAATGTTTCCATTCAATGAGTACCATTGCATTTTCCATGTTCGCTGAAGAATTCATTTCTCTTTGCGTTTCTACTCTGGACAATGCAGCCTGGAAAGACAACAATATGTATAAAAATCCATATGCATGAATGTCAGCCACAGAGACCAGACAAAAGCCTAGAGCATCTCCTCTAAGGGATGACTTGGTACGACTGCACAGCCATGGTGCCTCACAAAGGACAAACTGGACATAGGCCAGCATTAGGGGAAACGTCCACTGCTAAAAATGCATCGGCCAGTTTGACATTTCTCCTCAATTCCCTTTATTACGTTCAAGTGGGAATCTCTGTTGAAAGGAATCATTTTGCATTTAGATTTCCCAAGGCAGCAAAAACAGGGAAATTATTTTCTTGGCATAGGGGAGGTGCAAGCTTCTTTTTGAGTATGTTCTGTTTTACTCACAAACCACATTTTGTGTCACATTAATACAGAAATAAGAAAACATTTTTGACTCCCTTTTATATGTATAGCAGTGTAAGGGATATAAAGATTACCGTTATGATGATAAACCACAAATAAAATTCCAAACGGGCAGCACCGTGGCACAGGGGTTAGTGCATGTGCCTCACAACACGAAAGTCCTAAGTAATCCTGAGTTCAATCCCGGGCTCGGGATCTTTCTATGTGGAGTTTGCATGTTCTCCCCGTGACTGCGTGGGTTCCCTCCGGGTACTCCGGCTTCCTCCCACCTCCAAAGACATGCACCTGGGGATAGGTTGATTGGCCACAAAAAATGGTCCCTAGTGTGTGAATGTGAGTGTGAATGTTGTCTGTCTATCTGTGTTGGCCCTGTGATGAGGTGGCGACTTGTCCAGGGTGTACTCCGCCTTCCGCCCGAATGCAGCTGAGATAGGCTCCAGCACACCCCGCGACCCCAAAAGGGACAAGCGGTAGAAAATGGATGGATGGATGGAAAATTCCCAACAGTTAGAACTATTGTTTAAAATTAAGAAATTGTAAGATCGTGATTGCTTACCTCACTTCTAAAAAAGTCATGGTGATACTGCTCATTTCTTGGCGAAACAGCCAGTGCGCTAATTGCCAGCTAGCTTAAATGCTAACATTGTCATGATGTTTGTGATGGTTTTTGTGTTGAATTCCTGTGTGTGATGTTTCTTCCTGTATAGCGCTTATTTTTGTTTCACTTCCTGTTTTGGTTATGCCTTGCAGTGACTTCACCATTGATTCTAAGTGTTGTTCTCCACACCTGCTCTTGACTAGTGATCAGGGGGTTCACCTGCCTCTGATCACTAATCAGGAGGATTCATCTGTCAGTTTGTCTATTGTGAATAATGTTCATGGTGTGTGGTGTTTTGATGCTTTTGCTCATTAAATCTCCTTTTTACCTGCATGACCTTCCTGTCTCTGCATCCTGGTGTCACGCAGACTACTGCCATGACAAACATGAATACAACAAGACACATTAACGTCTACCCTCGTGACAAAGAAAACCACTTTTGCACTTTAATATTAAACACTCCACATCCCTTACAAATTAAAGCAAAATGCTTTAATTAGGCTCGGTTGGTAGAGTGGCCGTGCCAGCAACTTGAGGGTTGCAGGTTCAATCCCCGCTTCTGCCATCCTAGTCACTGCCGTTGTGTCCTTGGGCAAGACACTTTACCCACCTGCTCCCACTGCCACCCACACTGGTTTAAATGTAACTTAGATATTGGGTTTCACTATGTAAAGCGCTTTGAGTCACTAGAGAAAAAGCGCTTTATAAAAAAATATGTATATAATAATAATAATATAATATAAAAGAAAATAAACATTTAAATTTAAACACTCAAATAATAGAACAATATTTAATGTTTCTTCTGCCAAGGAAGCATATTGTGTTGCTTACTTATTATTTTAAATAAAATTGAAAGGTTTCAGTGTGTGAAAAATTACTTTTTGAGCATATTCAGCAATATAGTGATAATAATTATAATCGTCATAGTTTTGGTCACTATAACCGGGATAACATTTGAATATTGTTGCATCCTTATGCAATGTACATTTATGAAAATATAAACATTATAAAAGCAAATACCCAAGTAAATAATTGTGTGTTAAACTCAGAAAAAGTAGTTTTTTCAAGATGCTATAAAAAAACAACGTAGTTTACCATGTTGTCTGAAAAAAAAGACAACATGACTGATAACATTGTGTCATGCTTGCGGTGCAACATGTTTCATGTAGTTGTGGTGATTCCAAGATGCAGATGGATAGCACAAATAGTTTGCAGGTAAAATAATATTTAATATAATTCATGAGTAGTTAAACCAGGGGTGTCAAACGTATGGCCTGAGGGCCGGATCAATCCCGCGAACAGGTTTTATCCGGCCCGCGAGATGAGTTTGCTAAGTATAAAAGTTAACCTGAAATTTTTGAATGAAAGAAACAGCTGTTCTAAATGTGTCCACTAAATGTCGCAATAGCAATTCTTTGTATCTTTGTAGATGATGCTACATATGTACAAATAAACCACATGATGTTAGTACATCAGTCGAGAAAAATGATCAAACTACATAAATAACATACTTGCCAACCTTGAGACCTCCGATTTCGGGAGGTGGGGGCGTGGGGGCGTGGTCGGGGTGGGGCGGGGGCGTGGTTGGGGCGTGGCTAAGAGGGGAGGAGTATATTTACAGCTAGAATTCACCAAGTATTTCATATATATATATTCATATATACTTTGAGTGAATTCTTGCTATATATATATATATATATATATATATATATATATATATATATATATATATATATATATATATATATATATATATATATATATATATATATTTATTTATTTTATATATATATATATATATATATATTTATTTATTTATTTTATATATATATATATATATATATATTTATTTATTTATTTTATATATATATATATATATATATATATATATATATATATATATATATATATATATATATATATATATAAATAAAAGAAATACTTGAATTTCAGTGTTCATTTATTTACACATATACACATACACATAACACTCATCTACTCATTGTTGAGTTAAGGGTTGAATTGTCCATCCTTGTTTTATTCTCTGTCACTATTTTTCTAACCATGCTGAACACCCTCTCTGATGATGCATTGCTGTGTGGCACGCACAAAAGCGCTTCCATCAAATGCACTAGAGTCTGGAATCTTCCATCTCTCCCTAGCTTGGCCCAAAACTGGTCAATATTTGCCTCCTGAGAAAGATCTTCACTGCCAAGCACTTGGTAGTCCACTACTTCTTCCCGGAGGCTATACAGGTCCAATCGCAGCTTTGTCTCCTTGTTGTGTGCGCAGTTGTGCACTGCACTCTCTAAAAGCCCTAGATGTTATTGTCACATATGCATGTACAGTAGATGGCAGTATTGTCCTGTTTAAGAGTGTCACAACATTGCTGTTTACGGCAGACGAACTGCTTTACGGTAGACGAAAACGTGACTGCTGTTGTTGTGTGTTGTTACCGCGCTGGGAGGACGTTAATGAAACTCCCTAACAATAAACCCACATAAGAAACCAAGAACTCGCCCTCGATCATTCTACAGTTATAACGTCATTGGGCAGGCCCGCTGTTTATATTGTGGGAAAGCGGACGTGAAAACAGGCTTACTCAGGTCCGCGTGGAGCTGGATGGAGGGGGCGTGGCCTCCAGCTCCGCCTGAATTTCGGAAGATTTTCGGGAGAAAATTTGTCCCGGGAGGTTTTCGGGAGAGGCGCTGAATTTCGGGAGTTTCCCGGAAAATCCAGGAGGATTGGCAAGTATGATAAATAACATACTGTAATTTGATGTTGATATAATTTTTTTTATCTTGACAGATTGAAAATTAACACCAATGAGTTAACTGATGAACATTATCACATAATTTATTCAGAAAATATAAATAACGTAAAGTATTTATACTATTAACCGCAACAGGTAATTGTAAAAAAAAAAACCCAACAACATTATGATTTGTACAATTTCAGAATGTGCTTGTTCTGTTTTTAAACAAAGAAAAAAATCTGAAGTTCTCTTTATTTTTAAGTTATCGTGCCGTGATTTTACTAGTCCGGCCCACTTGGGAGTAATTTTTTTCTCCATGTGGGCCCCGATCTAAAATGAGTTTGACACCCTGAGTTAAACACTAAACAAAAAAACTCTCGTGCAGGGAAGTGGACGCAAAACAAAACCCTAGTGCGTTTAGGAGCGCACAAAAGACTATGGTGTAACTCTTGACTCGTTAACAGTTACGGTGAGGCGTGAAATGAACGAACTGTGTGCCACAGAAAACAGTCGATTCTCGAACGCTGAATTAAGCGCAAGGCTGGCTTAAGAAGGCTGTTTGATTATTAACTGAAATCAGGTGGCTCTAAAATCGCTCTGAGGCAGGGGTCAAGTTACTTCAGGAAGATCAAACCATAACAGGAAAAGAAACCAAAATAAGAGCGCTCGACCGAAACGATTAAAAACTCAAAATAAGCCACTTCCTGACATGACTAGCCGTGACACAGAGAAGCTGTTAATTGCAACATTCTCCTTAAAAACCAGTATCCCCCCGCCACCTCAAGAGGGACAAGTGGTAGTAATTGGATGGATGGATGGATGGATGTCCATATTTAAAAAAATAAACACAATTTTTAATATATGCAACATTATATCACAAAAAATAGTGCCAAATTATGCAGAGTTGTCTGTGGGTCCTCTTTCTTTTTTTTTAAATTTTATGACCATTTGTTATTTCACCCCCACATTTTTATGTGCATGCTGAACAACACTTTTTTGGTTCTGCAGGAAACAATAACAGAGCTGCAAACACCTATTGCACAGGATTTCAGCAGCAAATCTGAGGCTGTTGAAAAGCGCAATCATCTGTTACCCTGTAAAACTACTCAGAGGAAGTTATTGCATCTCTTAAAAAGGAGGGAAAAGGTTTAAAAATGATAATTACTTCTGTGAGCGCCCCAGCAGACGACAGCAAAGTCTTGTGAAAGTGATCCCCTTTAAAGGCTGCACAAGGACTTGAATTTTCCATTTCGCCTGAAATAATTTGACATTTTTTGGCTTTTAATAAATGTGCAGTGACAGGGTTTACTTAGCTTTTAATATTTTATTTGGCGCTAACAGATGTCCTTCTCTTCCACTTAAGACTACACAGAGGGTGATACACAGAGTTGGTACTGATTCAAACATGGAACCTTTTGGACGTTTCAATTACCCAACATTAAATTGAAAGAATACAATTATATATTCATAACCTGTATATTTTAGTGACAATAATCATTGTCTGTAATGTTTATACAGTTTCATATCAACTGATAGCATAAAAATATAAACGCAGTATTGTATAATGTGTTGTATCTGGATTAGGGCTGTCAAAGTTAATGCGCCAATGCATGCAATTAATCACAAATAATTATCACATTAACCATGTATCAGCGCAGATTAATCATGCAATTTAATTTGCCCACATCTGATGTATATGTACAACACATTTGTTTAATCTTTTGTAGAAGTACCACTCAAGAGATTATACTGAAACGGAAACCATGAAAATGCAAGCAATGTGTGCAGAGCTTGCAGCTGCCAGCAGCAGACATAGCATGTTAGCTGTTTAGCATTGAAGTTAACAGTGTATGATGCATTATCATTTTAAAATGGTAATGTATACATTTTCAAATGCCTTCATTATCACCAATTTTGGGTATGGTAAAACACTGCACAAAATCTTAGAAACTAGTTCCCAGTTTTGTTTTAGATTTTTCTACATTTGTTTTAATATTATGTGAAGTGAAGTGAATTATATTTATATAGCGCTTTTCTCTAGTGACTCAAAGCGCTTTTACATAGTGAAACCCAATATCTAAGTTACAAAGCTTTTGTTTTAATGCCATAATTTTAATAGTCCGGCTTGCATGTGGACAGATTTTCGTCAATGCAGCTCTTGAGCTAAAATGAGTTTGACACCCCTTCTTAGAGGATCCCGGTCTTGTGTCATGTACCTGTCTTTGAGCTTGTTGCTGAGCTAGTAACTGTTCATTAGGCTCATTCAGCGTTTGCAGTTGCTATAGAAGTGCTTGAAGGTCTTCCATGGTGTCCAGTAAATCAGTACATGGAAGATTGAAGCTGTGACCGCAACGCGACCTCGGATAAGCGAAAGAATGGATGGTTCAAAAATGAGATTATTACTGATGACCGCAATGTATGTTCTTCATTTCTATTAGTGTTTATAAAGCCAGAAAGTTTCCATTCAAAATGACTATAGTTTTGTGTCATTTCTGGAATCTGTTTTTTTTTCTACAAAATTTAACAACTGAAAGAACATTTCCAAGTCTGGTGATTCCATGATTTTTGCTAGTGCTATAGTGCTTACTGTACCCTAGTGAGTATTGTACTACAAACACCATACTGGGCTTTCAAGTTTGCGGTTTGTAAAGGTAAATTTGTAGGTGTTATTTCACATCTTCAGGGCTTTCTGAATGTTAAAAAACGTATTTAGAAAGTCAAACAGTTTTATTATGCCCTAGCTTTGAAAATATTAAATTTTTAATCAATAATTAATTTACCGCCACCAATAAACAGCGATTTACGAGGATTATTACTCTTGGCTATGGGACCCTGAGAGTGTGCATAAGAGACACAACCAACAAAAATGCATTTCAAGTACATTTATGTTTAGATAATGAGAAATAAGATATAATATTTTACAAGTTATGTAAAGATATGTATTTTACTATGAATAATCACCTATGAACAATAAACAAAAAAGCTACATTTGCAACTACAATTCAGTTCAATCCAATAATCATGTGTTTATATTCAAAATAAAGTCCAAAGTTAAATTAAAGGGGGAAAGAAAAGTATTCAATAGCCAATTCTAAACTGCTGTGCCACTTCGGCATTAATTGCAAAAGTAAACAAAACAAAATAGACTGTCAAAAACTATAGAAACAAATAAAAAATAAATGTTCTTGAGACAATGTATCTCTAGGGAAAAGATTCAGCTATATCTGTCGCGATGATGCTAAAAGATGTCTATGGGCTTTTGAAAAGAGACAGCTGCGAACTAAAACTAGTACGAAGGACATGTTGACTCACCGCTGAATAGAAGTTTAGCAGAGACAAAGTATCATTTTATCCATTCAGTCCATCTAGTGCAGATAAAATCAATATTGTGATGAATCCGTTCATCTTCAGAAGATGAGTTTCACCTTTTCTTACTTATAACCCAGGCTGATAGACTTTGTTTGCATAAGAAAGGCACAGAGGAAGGCTAAACTATTTAAAGTATTACAATAAAATATCCAACTTCATTTAGATGTCACATTGTCTTGTACTTGGAAATTCAGCAGGCGGGTGATTCCCTTTCTGCAAAAAATTAACAACATACATAACTGGAGTCCTAAAGTTCCAAACCAATTGCTTTGAGTGTGAATGGGTTCGCTTGCTCACAGTCCATCTGTTCATGGTAATTATACAGTAGCAGAAGGATGATGATGTGATTGAATCAGACAGGATGTTGCTGTTTTTCTGATACCACCCACATTCTACTGTGGATAAGATACAATTGTTCAGGCGGCGGCCACTTTACAAGATGATTAACATCGCCACATAAAGTGCTTATTGTTTTGCTAGTGTATGTTTTAGGATTCCCTTCACAAAGCATTGGGCTGTGACAGCATGGATGCGCTATTGGATGTCAACCGGGCCCTCACCTTTATTCATAAACTGTCACAGATATTCCTTGCTGCTCTATTTACAGACAAGACACAACAAGGATTTAATCAGTTTTTGAACATGGTTCCGAGGGGCCAACAAAAAAGCTTTTGACAATTTTGTTGCTGAGCTTCAAAAGACAGGAATACTTTTACTGACCTCTGAAAAAACTGGAACAGACAGCTGGAAACATTACTAAAATCAATCATTATCCATCCATCCATTTTCTACCGCTTATTCCCTTCGGGGTCGCGGGGGGCGCTGGAGCCTATCTCAGCTACAATCGGGCGGAAGGCGGGGTACACCCTGGACAAGTCGCCACCTCATCACAGAAAATCAATCATTAATCTATCACAATTTATTTAAATATAGCCCTTAATCACAAGTACCTCAATGGGCTTCACAAGCCACAACGACTTCACCTGATCTGAATCTAAAACAGGGCAAGGAAAAACTCCAAAAGCCCGAGCTGGGAAAAGGAAGAAACCTTAGGAAAGGGCCGCAGATGTGGGGATCCTCCTCCTGGGTTGACTTCCTCAGGAAAGCAGGTCTCACAGCAAACCCAAAGAAGTGCAGGTTGGCTTTTGACAAGACCAATTACCTGGGCTACATTATAGGACGGGGCCTGGTGAAGCCTCAGGAAGCGAAGCTGTGGGCCGTACAGGATTGGCCGCAGCCCCTCACTAAGAAGCAGGTGAGATCGTTTTTAGGCCTGGCTGGCTACTATAGACGATTTGTTGCTGACTTTGCTACTATAGCGGCCCCCTTGACGGAGTTGACGACCAAAAAACACTTCCGATTGGTGAAATGGAACGCAGAGGCCGAGGAAGCCTTCATCAACCTGAAACGAGCGCTGTGCTCCAGTCCGATCCTGGTGGTGCCAGACTTCAGCAAGGACTTCATTGCCCAGAAGAATGTCTTGAAGGAGACATGGATACAACTTAAAGGCCTACTGAAACCCACTACTACCGACCACGCAGTCTGATAGTTTATATATCAATGATGAAATCTTAACATTGCAACACATGCCAATACGGCCGGGTTAGCTTACTAAAGTGCCATTTTAAATTTTGCGCCGAAATATCCTGCTGAAAACGTCTCGGTATGATGACGTCTGCGCGTGACGTCACGGATTGTAGAGCACATTTTGGGACAGCATGGTGGCCAGCTATTAAGTCGTCTGTTTTCATCGCAAAATTCCACAGTATTCTGGACATCTGTGTTGGTGAATCTTTTGCAATTTGTTCAATGAACAATGGAGACAGCAAAGAAGAAAGCTGTAGATGGGAAGCGGTGTATTGCGGCCGTCTGCAGCAACACAAACACAGCCGGTGTTTCATTGTTTACATTCCCGAAAGATGACAGTCAAGCTTTACCATTGGCCTGTGGAGAACTGGGACAACAGAGACTCTTACCAGGAGGACTTTGAGTTGGATACGCAGACACGGTACCGTGAGTACGCATGCAGCTGCGGCTTCCAAACATTTGATCGCTTGCCCGTACGTGCGTGCCGCTATGTGCATGTCACGTACGTAACTTTGGGGACTTTGGGGAAATATATGTGCTGTATGAACTTTGGGGAGGTGAACGGTACTTTGGGCTGTGGGATTGAGTGTGTTGTGCAGGTGTTTGAGTTGTATTGGCGGGTTATATGGACGGGAGGGGGGAGGTGTTTGTTATGCGGTATTAATTTGTGGCATATTAAATATAAGCCTGGTTGTGTTGTGGCTAATAGATATGTCTTGTGTTTATTTACTGTTTTAGTCATTCCCAGCTGAATATCAGGTCCCACCCGCCTCTCACAGCATCTTCCCTATCTGAATCGCTCCCACTGCCCTCTAGTCCTTCACTCTCACTTTCCTCATCCACAAATCTTTCATCCTCGCTCAAATTAATGGGGAAATCGTCGCTTTCTCGGTCCGAATCGCTCTCGCTGCTGGTGGCCATGATTGTAAACAATGTGCGGATGTGAGGAGCTCCACAACCTGTGACGTCACGCGCATATCGTCTGCTACTTCCGGTACAGGCAAGGCTTTTTTATCAGCGACCAAAAGTTGCGAACTTTATCGTCGATGTTCTCTACTAAATCCTTTCAGCAAAAATATGGCAATATCGCGAAATGATCAAGTATGACACATAGAATGGACCTGCCATCCCTGTTTAAATAAGAAAATCGCATTTCAGTAGGCCTTTAAGCAGTGACATGTTCCGAAGGCTGTCCAACTGTGGCGAAGAACTGAGATGTATGCTGATCATAATTTCCCAGCGTCAGGACATAGAAGAAAATTCTTCATCAATCGACTTTTCTACAATAAATTGAATGAATGAAAGAATGCTTTATTTCAAACAAACATGTAAATACTGCATTGCACTTGAAGCACTGGATGACAAAAACCTTTTGTGTGTTTGATAAGGAGTAGGAAGAAGCATTAGCTAATGAATTCCTAACCCTTCTTCATTTAGTACCTAGTACTATAGGTTATCTGACTTCCTGTGTTCCTTTTTGTTCTCTTTTTTAATACTCTTAACCAAAAACAACAACCACATACAAACAACCACCCCATGAGACAAAAAAGGAAAACACAAAGACAATTTTACAGTTAACAAAAGTATAAGAAGCAGAAAATTAAAACTTATAACCAAGTTCATGGAAGCTATGATGTTAAACATGCATCTTCCATTCATTCTAACAAAATTGAATAAAGAGACAAAAACCCACAAAAAACATGACAGCTATTGAAAAATAGAGGAAATATTTCAGAAGATTTTATTGAAAAAAGAACACAGTCAACTCCATGACTTTCCAAATGATCACATATGCTGTTACACTATCAGTATAAATGCAATCTATAAAGTCTGTCGGCTGCCACTCGAAGTGTTGATGACAGAGCTGCCCGTTGAGCTAAAAAAATCACACAAGAAGGTAAAGCAAAAGTTACTATTAACTTTTCAATCAATATATATATTTATTACCTTTTTAATCTTTCTACGTCTGTCAGCTGCAAAGTGTTGATGACAAAGCTGCCCGTTGAGCTGAAACAAACAAACAGACTGTAAGCAAAACTTTATATTAACTATTCAGATAATATATATATTTCCTACCTTTAAATCTTTCTACAAGCACGTCCGTCAGCTGCAAAATGGTGATGACAAAACTCTCCATTTATCTAAAACAAACAAATTAAATGCATGCAAAAATGAAACTTATTCAGATAATACGGTTACTGTATAATCACTATAATTAAAGTGTATCCTTGCTAAAAGCATTCAGACAAGAATGTAATGAAAAGTGAAGATGGCAAGCTTGTTTGTGTGTGAACAGTAGACATTATATTTAGCTTCACAAAATACCGTATTTTTCGGACTATAAGTCGCAGTTTTTTTCATAGTTTGGCCGGGGGTGCGACTTATACTCAGGAGCGACTTATGTGTGAAATTATTAACACATTACCGTAAAATATCAAATAATATTATTTAGCTCATTCACGTAAGAGACTAGACGTATAAGATTTCATGGGATTTAGCGATTAGGAGTGACAGATTGTTTGGTAAACGTATAGCATGTTCTATATGTTATAGTTATTTGAATGACTCTTACCATAATATGTTATGTTAACATACCAAGCACGTTCTCAGTTGGTTATTTATGCGTCATATAAGGTACACTTATTCAGCCTGTTGTTCACTATTCTTTATTTATTTTAAATTGCCTTTCAAATGTCTATTCTTGGTGTTGGGTTTTATCAAATAAATTTCCCCCAAAAATGGGACTTATACTCCAGTGCGACTTATACATGTTTTTTCCTTCTTTATTATGCATTTTTGGCCGGTGCGACTTATACTTCGGAGCGACTTATACTCCGAAAAATACGGTAGACAAACCAATCCCTAGTCTCTACCTATCTGATGTATGTGATAAATTACATCGGCTTACATTAAGCTAACTTTGTACTGTGTAATGCAATTTAATAGAACATGTCCTTGAACTAGCAATGAGCTAGGAAACTACTTAGCTAGCAAATTAGCAGCAGCTTGTAAGCTAGCGAATTGGCAAGCTGGCGAACTCAAAATAAACATGAACATACTTCAATGGTATTATAAATTAGTTTTATTCGATAATTACAGAGAACAAAAGAAAAGTTTTAAACGACGCCCTGTTTGCTTTTATCAGAAAAGCTGATGGCTAACTATGTTAGCCTTAACCAGCCAACAAGCCTCAATATAAATGTAGTACTTTATTAGGTAACACAGTAATACAACACAGACTATGTGACTTGAATATTTAAGTCGGCAAACCTTTTTATTGTTGGTTTTCCTCGCCAAAGGGACACACAGTCAAGATTGTCGTGGGTGTGTTCAAACATGGTGAGTCTCGACTTTTTCGACGCAATGACGTCACAAGTTCTTGTCACAAGGCCTTGACACATTTTTAAGCAGTACAATTTAATTTGATACAATTAATTTATGCTGAGATTCAAGAAAAGCAATTCCGTGTTGTAAAATGAATGTTGAAAAGATAAAAAAATAGTTACAAAACATTTTGACTATATGAAACTTAAGTAGTCACAAAAAATACATCAGCTTAATTTGCTACACAAAAAACAGTTGACAAAAAATAAGTACAATGAACTATACTTAAGGAGTTTTTACAGTGTATGTATGCACATATACAGATGGAACTAAAAAAACTTGAATATCGTGCAAAATGTAATTCCATCCATCCATCCATTTTCTACCGCTTGTCCTTTATGGGATCACGGGGGGTCAAAGTCAATAATGCAATATTTTGTGGTCCCCTTTATTTGGAAAAGTATCGAAAAGTACCGAAAAGTATTGAAATACATTTTGGTACCGGTATCGCTACCAAAATATTGGTATCGGGACAACACTAATAGGAACATACAAGTACTACGCGACGGTAATAAAAACTAATACTGTAAGTAAAAAAAATATCTAAATAATAACAATAATAATAGCCTTGTAATTGTTAGAAACTTTCATTCTTGTATGTATTTACAATATTGTCTTTGTATCTCTTTTTAAACTAAAGTAGCCTTTCATGAAAAATAGATAAGTTCCTGTAACTCCACATACTATGATCTTTTTTGCAACATTAATAGAGTCAAAAACAAAGACAAGACACAGCCTCATAAAAACATAACATAAAAGCTTCATTTAAATTTAAGATTAGCTGTAAATAGTTGCATACGCTTTTGAGACATGAGGTCATTAAATATGATGTTGTTATTACACAGTTTGAATACTGATTACTAATTTACAAGTCGGTTTTGGCACGCTGTAAATCCAGGTCACATCAGGCCTCTAGGAAACAGATGTGCACGCTCAGAAAAAAAGCTGTTTTTCTTTTCGGAATGTTTGGGTAACAGAAGATTAAGAGTTTTATTTACACAGATGATTACTGTGGTTTAGAAGAGCCAAGGCAATATTGTGCTGAGTCATGCCAGGGATGAGTGTGGGAGGCAGACGTTATCTTTATTTGTGAAATGTTGCCATCATATCACACAACAGATTTATTGGCTCTCTCTCCCCTCTGAGATGTCATTGGAGGATTCATTATCTTGTCCACATGCTGTCATATCCATGACGTAGCTTTTTTCTTCTCAGTTGCCTGCACGATGCATTGTCACAAAGCCGTCACCTCTTTTAACCTCTTGTAAGATAAGATGGGTACTGAATTGGGTACTTTTATAGGCACGAGTGTTGTCCCGATACCAATATTTTGGTACCGGTACCAAAATGTATTTCGATACTTTTCTAAATAAAGGGGCCCACAAAAAATGGCATTATTGGCTTTATTTTAACAAAAAATCTTACGGTACATTAAACATCTGTTTCTTATTGCAAGTTTGTCCTTAAATAAAATAGTGATCATACAAGAAAACTTGTCTTTTAGTAGTAAGTAAGCAAACAAAGGCTCCTAATTTAGCTGCTGACGTATGCAGTAACATATTGTGTCATTTTCCATTCTATTATTTTGTCAAAATTATTACAGACAAGTGGTAGAAAATTAATTATTAATCTACTTGTTCATTTACTGTTAATATCTGCTTACTTTCTGTTTTACAATGTTCTATCTACACTTCTGTTAAAATGTAATAATCACTTATTCTTCTGTTGCTTGGATGCGTTACATTAATTTTGGATGATACCACAAATTTAGGTATCAATTTGATACCAAGTCGTTACAGTATCATACATTGGTCATATTCAAAGTCCTCATGTGTCCCGCGACATATTTCTTGAGTTTACAAACATAATATACATTTAAAACAAAAACAAAAAAAGACTTTGTGATGCTAAAAAATATTGATGTAATCATAGCAATATCAACTAGATACGCTCCTGTACTTGGTATCATTACAGTGGATGTTAGGTGTAGATCCACCAATGGCATGTGTTTACATTGTGACGCTGGTGAGCTATGGTGTGTAGTGAAACATGTGTAGCTATTCCTTGTCCTGCAGGAATAATACTTGTAAGAAACGTATTTTATTTGTCGTTATAGAGGTGAGCATTAGTGATTTAGAAGTAGCTAAAACACTGCCGACTACGACTGGACTTTAGCCATTAACGAGCTAGCCATGTCTTAAAACACCTCTTCCTGAGGGCGTTTCAGTGTTATAATTTCACCTTTATTGTTAGTTTTTAAGCCAAAATGTATCCGTTCTCCCTTTTCTGTCTATACAGGTAAAAGCCAGTAAATTAGAATATTTTGAAAAACTTGATTTATTTCAGTAATTGCATTCAAAAGGTGTAACTTGTACATTATATTTATTCATTGCACACAGACTGATGCATTCAAATGTTTATTTCATTTAATTTTGATGATTTGAAGTGGCAACAAATGAAAATCCAAAATTCCGTGTGTCACAAAATTAGAATATTACTTAAGACTAATACAAAAAAGGGATTTTTAGAAATGTTGGCCAACTGAAAAGTATGAAAATGAAAAATATGAGCATGTACAATACTCAATACTTGGTTGGAGCTCCTTTTGCCTCAATTACTGCGTTAATGCGGCGTGGCATGGAGTCGATGAGTTTCTGGCACTGCTCAGGTGTTATGAGAGCCCAGGTTGCTCTGATAGTGGCCTTCAACTCTTCTGCGTTTTTGGGTCTGGCATTCTGCATCTTCCTTTTCACAATACCCCACAGATTTTCTATGGGGCTAAGGTCAGGGGAGTTGGCGGGCCAATTTAGAACAGAAATACCATGGTCCGTAAACCAGGCACGGGTAGATTTTGCGCTGTGTGCAGGCGCCAAGTCCTGTTGGAACTTGAAATCTCCATCTCCATAGAGCAGGTCAGCAGCAGGAAGCATGAAGTGCTCTAAAACTTGCTGGTAGACGGCTGCGTTGACCCTGGATCTCAGGAAACAGAGTGGACCGACACCAGCTGGACTGCTGCTGAGTGGTCCAAAGTCATGTTTTCTGACAAAAGCAAATTTTGCATTTCCTTTGGAAATCGAGGTCCCAGAGTCTGGAGGAAGACAGGAGAGGCACAGGATCCACGTTGCCTGAAGTCTAGTGTAAAGTTTCCACCATCAGTGATGGTTTGGGGTGCCATGTCATCTGCTGGTGTCGGTCCACTCTGTTTCCTGAGATCCAGGCTCAACGCAGCCGTCTACCAGCAAGTTTTAGAGCACTTCATGCTTCCTGCTGCTGACCTGCTCTATGGAGATGGAGATTTCAAGTTCCAACAGGACTTGGCGCCTGCACACAGCGCAAAATCTACCCGTGCCTGGTTTACGGACCATGGTATTTCTGTTCTAAATTGGCCCGCCAACTCCCCTGACCTTAGCCCCATAGAAAATCTGTGGGGTATTGTGAAAAGGAAGATGCAGAATGCCAGACCCAAAAACGCAGAAGAGTTGAAGGCCACTATCAGAGCAACCTGGGCTCTCATAACACCTGAGCAGTGCCAGAAACTCATCGACTCCATGCCACGCCGCATTAACGCAGTAATTGAGGCAAAAGGAGCTCCAACCAAGTATTGAGTATTGCACATGCTCATATTTTTCATTTTCATACTTTTCAGTTGGCCAACATTTCTAAAAATCCCTTTTTTGTATTAGCCTTAAGTAATATTCTAATTTTGTGACACACGGAATTTTGGATTTTCATTTGCTGCCACTTCAAATCATCAAAATTAAATGAAATAAACATTTGAATGCATCAGTCTGTGTGCAATGAATAAATATAATGTACAAGTTACACCTTTTGAATGCAATTACTGAAATAAATCAAGTTTTTCAAAATATTCTAATTTATTGGCTTTTACCTGTATACTGTGTCTGCTTGTAAGTACTCTGTGATTGTGACACGACATAACGACGGCGGGGGGATAGGGGACCGGTACTTTTTAGAGGCGGTATAGTACAGAATATGATTAATTAGTATCGCGGTACTAATGTGTGCCCATGTGTAGGATGTGGCTCCTTGCAGTAACACAGTAAAAAAGTGTCTCTTAGTCTCTGATTGGTTGGCCACCCCTGGTCTATACCCTACTGCCATCTGACATCTTTGAATTGCAACTGCATGCAAAGTCTACTAAATATTACAGTAACTGCAAATGAGACACTGAAGTGTAAGACAGTGGTGGGCCGTGCGTTTCCCACCTAGGCCTTCAGTGATGTCCGACTTCAAAGATTACCTCTCAAAATACGATAATTGATGTCACCACATGACCATTGCTGGATAAATACCATACAGGAACACATTTATGCCCTACTGGGCATTGGATTACATCAACAGTGTACAAAACGGGTTATTTTCTGGCGCTTTTAAAAATCAATTAAAACGCATCAGAAATTAAAACATATCTTATGTGGTACTGTCAAAATTAAAATGGCAAAAAACATATTAAAAGTGAAAAAATAAAATATTTAAACTCACAATCAGTAGGACCTATTCGACGCCGTTCCCCATTTCATCGCCAGAACAGCTGAGCTAGCTTCCAGGGTTGGCCGACATCGTCTCACAAGATGTAGTTTCTCTTTAAATATCCTTCTTGAAAATGGCCTTGCAAATATATATCTGCCACCTAATCAACGTTTTGTTCTCCTTCTCTGCTATCCCGGTATGGCTACGGCGCAACATTTCCCGCTTCCTGATAAATTTAAACTTGTGATTGGATACTCACTTTGGAGTGACAAGTGAGTATCCAATCACAGTCTCGCTAACATCAGGCTACCTAGATAGGCTACTGTCAACAACTTGTGATCTGATTGGCTATCGCAACTGTCTATCAACTGTATGTGTTCTCAAATTAATCCGCTAATGGTCCTGGTGAGTATCCAATCACAGGACGCGTAAATGTTCAACATGAGGCCAGCTAGAAGGCCTTACTGACAACAACTCGTGATCTGATTGGCTATGGCAATTGTCAATCACTGTCAGTCCCTGATCGCTTACAGTGCACGGATGCCCGCATTGTTGATTCTGAAGGCCTCTAGCAGATTTCATACAGCAGGGAAACATAAGCTAGCTGAATTCTGATTGGATAAAAAACAACAGCACTGGAAGGAGCATAATATGACATGAAGAGATTAGGAATAATTTAAGATATTTAGGGAAAGTAAATAAAAAAAAAATTGTATCTTTAATTATGATCATGATTTCTGGTTATGTTAGGCCATCATAAAAGGCCTTGCTGGCCCTGACGGCACACCATTGATGTAAGATAAAAAGTGGACAACACAGTTTAGTTAAATATGTATTTTTAAACAATGAACATTTATTAACACATTTGAACACATACAAAAGTAACAAAAATTGGGACCTTTGAGTACTGGTATCATACCCAGGTTCTGGGAGAAGTCAGTAAGAAGTGTGGCAGGAAAGAATGACTCATATGATTGAGGTGTTAGGCTGCAAAATTGGCTAAAAAAGTTAGCATGCTAATGTTAGCATATGCCAAGTACCAAGTTAAATGACTCTGGGGCGTTCGGCTGCAAAATTGGCTCAAAAAGCTAGCATGCTAATGTTGGTAATGCTGCCTAAAACCCAGGTAATCAGTGGCCTCGACAATGAACAGCGCGGTTGTCACGGCCAGGGCGCATTGGAATGCGCCCTCATCCTTGCGCTCCGATTTTGTTGCACCTCGGGACACGTCCACAGCCGCGCACATCCAGGGACGCGCCGCGCGCCTCTCCGACCTGCAGCAGCCGCCAGCTGCAATCACTCACCGGCAATCAGCACACCTGCCCGTAATGAAGAAGCTGCCTTTATAAGCCTGCACAACTTGGCATGCCGGCGCCGCAATATAGTCAGCTGTACCATCCCTGTGTGCGTCCCTGAGTCACGCTGTGTGTCGTGTGCTCCTGGATTTTCCCTGTCTTCCTCGTGCTTCCTGGTTCTCGACTCCTCGCTCGCCCCCGGACTACGACAACTCGCTCCTGCCTCTCGACCACGCTTCCGCCCCTGGACAACCCTGCCTGCCTTGCCCTTGTCGGACAGCACCGCTCCTCCCAACACGCACCTCCAACATTTACGGTAATACGTTCCAGTTAAATTCTACATATAGTCTTACACCATACCCGCTCTTGGAGTTTTTGACACACACCCTTCTATAGTTTATTAGTGTTGTTTATTATTTTATATATATATATATATATATATATATATATATATATATATATATATATATATATATATATATATATATATATACATATATATCAACTATATATATAATAAATCATTGAACTTTACTTCCCCCTGATGTCTCAGCCGTCACCTCCCTCTGCCTACCCATAACAGTGGTCTGATTATTTGGTTTCGCTTAGTGGCCAATAGTAGCCATTTTTTGGCTAGAAAATGTAATTCTTAATTTAGGGCAAAATTACATAGAAAATGCTTTATTACCGATAACAGAAAGCTAAGATATGTATGTTGTGTTCGGATAGTTGAGCATATATTGATTGACCTATATTGTATTGGTTCTAGACTTAGACTTAGATTTCCTTTTATTGTCATTCAATTTTGAACTTTACAGTACAGATAAGAACAACATTTAGTTGCATTGGCTCGTTGTAGTGCTGGATAAAATAGCAATAAGGTGCAGATATAAATAAATAGATTACCGTATTTTCCGCACTATAAGGCGCACCGGATTATTAGCCGCACCTTCTATGAATTACATATTTCATAATTTTGTCCACCAATAAGCCGCCCCGGACTATAAGCCGCGCCTACGCTGCGCTAAAGGGAATGTCAAAAAAACAGTCGGATAGGTCAGTCAAACTTTAATAATATATTAAAAACCAGCGTTCTAACAACTCTGTTCACTCCCAAAATGTACGCAAATGTGCAATCACAAACATAGTAAAATTCAAAATAGTGCAGCGCAATAGCAACATAATGTTGCTCGAACGTTAATGTCACAACACACAAAATAAACATAGCGCTTACTTTCTGAAGTTATTCTTCATTCGTAAATCCTTCGTCTTCGGTGTCCGAAGTGAAAAGTTGGGCAAATTTACGATCCACTGGCAGATGTTGGCGTCGTCTGGCGCTGCCTCCTCGTCTTAGTGAAGGTGTGTTCGCCTTCTGTCTTCCATTGTTCCCACGCAGTTAGCAGTCTAGCTTCGAATGCCCTGTTGACACCAATATCTAGCGGCTGGAGGTCTTTTGTCAATCCACCCGGAATGACGGCGAGTATTGAATTAAGCGTGTCAGCGTGTCTCTCAATGTGCTGTTATGAGCTAGCAAATATAACAACTACACTACCCAGCATGCAACGATAGTTACGAGCATGCGCGGTAGCCCTGAGAAGTTCCCACGCAGTTAGCAGTCTAGCTTCGAATGCCCTGTTGACACCAATATCTAGCGGCTGGAGGTCTTTTGTCAATCCACCCGGAATGACGGCGAGTATTGAATTAAGCGTGTCAGCGTGTCTCTCAATGTGCTGTTATGAGCTAGCAAATATAACAACTACACTACCCAGCATGCAACGATAGTTACGAGCATGCGCAGTAGCCCTGAGAAGCGATGTTGTATGCTGGGAGTTCGAATGTGGTTATGAGCACGCTGTGAGAAAACGTTGAGAACTCAGTTAACACGCCTCGTCTGCATTATTTATAATTAGACAGACAACACACTTAATAGGAGCCATTTGGGGTCTTTACATAAACACACAAATGGAAATGAAACGTCACATATCCCAGCATGCACCGCGCGCTTCTTCTACGGGGAAAAAAGATGGCGGCTGTTTACCGTAGTTGCGAGACCTAAACTTTATGAAAATGAATCGTAATAAAGCGCACCGGGTTATAAGGCGCACTGTTAGCTTTTGAGAAAATTTTTGGTTTTTAGGTGCGCCTTATAGTGCGGAAAATACGGTACTGTACAGATAAATATATCGCACTTTTGCATATGCATCCAGGTTTTTGGATGTATGTTATATTGTCTTTATATTCCAGCGAGTTAATCCATTTTTGGGGGGAATTGAGAGGATTATTATGATGCGTTCAAGAGTCTTACGGCCTGAGGGAAAAAGCTGTTACAGAACCTGGAGGTTCTGCTAAGGAGGCTGCGGAACCTCTTTCTAGAGTCCAGCAGTGAAAACAGTCCTTGGTGGGGGTGGGAGGAGTCTCTACAGATTTTCTGAGCCCTGGTCAGGCAGCGGCTTTTTGCGATCTCCTGAAGAGGAGTCCTGATGATCTTTTCCGCCGTCCTCACCACTCTCTGCAGAGACTTCCAGTCTGAGGCACTGCAGGCTCCAGTCCAGACAGAGTTGTAGTTGGTCAGTAGGCTCTCTATAGTGCCTCTGTAGAATGTGGTGATTCTAGTATCTTCCTCCAATTTTTATTGATGTGGCCCTCGCTGAAAAAGTTTGGACACCCCTAAGTTATGGAACGGCAGATGAATGGTGCAGTACATAATTGGATTGGTGGCAGTATTGATGACATGATGGGACTGAGTCACCTACGCGTGGATTTCTTTGGGCACTCGATTCAGCGGAACATCGTTTAAATCTGCTCCATTAATACGTGACTCTCGCATGAAGGTTGTTAACATTTCCACAATTGTATATCAATTGTCATATAATGCTCAAATTGTGCGTATTATATGCGCTTAAAGTACTTTAGTGTCAGGGAATAACAATGAGGCAGAATGATATGTGTTATTAGTCATTTCCAGTCCCTTAAGCAGTTTAAATCCAGGTTAACTTAACATAACATTTTTTGTGACACCTTATTAGTATACGAATGTTATTCTAATATTTTATTCTACCAGCTGTGACAAAATGTATGTTTGATACTGTTTTGCACAATATTTTTTAAATTAGATTTTATGTCTATACAGCAATTTGGTCAGCTGTTTTTTTTTTTAATGTGCTATATAAATGAATAAATTGAATTATATATTGCACTCAGACACAGCTGGCGGTGAGAGAGAGAGAGAGCAGTTCCAATCTGTTTATTGAGCATCCATTTAGGTTCTGATCTGATACCAGATACTATATCTTAGGTCAGGGGCTCAGCACTAGATTCTTGGCCCCCATATACACGAGACTCATTAAAGGCCCTCTTCCCACCCAATGCCGCCACCACAAACACTTGGTACGTTTGCATGCACTAAAAAACGAATTTTTAAAATAATAATGTCTAGAATATATCTAGATCAACACCTCCCTGATTAATTCGGTTTAGTTTTTTGTTGTTGTTGCTTTGTTTTACAATAAAGTCTAAATTAATTCAATATAAAGTGGCCAGAATATGACTGTAAATCATACTTGCCAACCCTCCCGGATTTTCCGGGAGACTCCCGAAATTCAGCGCCTCTCCCGAAAACCTCCCGGGACAAATTTTCTCCCGAAATTCAGGCGGAGCTGAAGGCCACGCCCCCTCCAGCTCCATGCGGACCTGAGTGACGTGTCGACAGCCTGTTTTCACGTCCGCTTTCCCACAAAATAAACAGCGTGCCTGCCCAATCACGTTATAACTGTAGAATGATCGAGAGCGAGTTCTTGGTTTCTTATGTGGGTTTATTGTTAGGCAGTTTCATTAACGTCCTCTCAGCGCGGTAACAACACACAACAACAGCAGTCACGTTTTCGTCTACCGTAAAGCAGTTTGTCTGCCATAAACAGCAATGTTGTGACACTCTTAAACAGGACAATACTGCCATCTACTGTACATGCATATGTGACAATAACATCTAGGGCTTTTAGAGAGTGCAGTGCACAACTGCGCACACAACAAGGAAACGAAGCCGAAGAACGAGGAAGATACAGCCATGGCGACGCCGACGCTGAGTAAGATGAAGAAATACGCTTGTAAGTTCCAAGCCGCAGCTCCGATTGGACCTGGATAGCCTCCGGGAAGAAGTAGTGGAGTACCAAGTGCTTGGCAGTGAAGATCTTCCTCAGGAGGCAAATATTGACCAGTTTTGGGCCAAGCTAGGGAGAGATGGAAGATTCCAGACTCTAGTGCATTTGATGAAAGCGCTTTTGTGCGTGCCACACAGCAATGCATCATCAGAGAGGGTATTCAGCATGGTTAGAAAAATAGTGACAGAGAATAGAACAAGAATGGACAATTCAACCCTTAACTCAACAATGAGTAGATGAGTGTTATGTGTGTGTATATGTATAAATAAATGGAGATTAGCTAACACACATATTATTATCATCAGTGGCTAATACAAATCATAATTATATGTCATTAATATTATGAATATATATTTGTAGTAGTTTCCCTCTATTTAATTAAAAAACAGTGACACCTCGGTTTGTAACGTTGATTTAAAACACCACAGTTATGTACAATAAGATACAAATGTGAAATGTGTACAGCATGGCTCAGGTGGTAGAGTGGTTGTCTCCCAACCTATAGGTACGATCCTCAGTCTCCCTGTGACTATGTCGAAGTATCCTTGAGCAAAATACTGAATTCTGAGTTGCTCCTGAGGCTATGTCATTAGTAGGTAAATGTTGTAATAGTGTGAAAGCGATTTGAGTACCTTAAAGGTAGAAAATCGCTATACAGGTAAAATCTATTTACCATTTACTTAACTTTCTCCTATGCTGCCACAGATAGATTTATAATATTTCCTCACTCAGATAGTATTGTTGCTGTGTTCTGTCAGAATGACTACTAAGTGTTTTTTGCTGTTAACTTATTGACTAATTTGCTGTTTATTTAATCAGTCTTCTTTATATATTATTTGCACATTCGATTGAAGGAATATATTTTGTCCGTAAGGTGTAATTAAATGGTCTTTTTAAATTCTATTCAAACGTATACCTTAGTGCACTTTATTTGCTAACAAGATGTCACCTTTTTGGCACCAACTTTGTTGTTTGTTTCTTCTAAGTTGCTAAGAGTTGAAGAGGTGCAATGGTTGTTTTTTGTCAAGAGGGGATGTTGCACGCACCCTGTTGAGAGGGATGCTTCTGCAAGAGATTTGGGGTCAGAGATTGGGGGGACTCTGGTTTGTTTTCCTTTTTTTTGCATCAGTCAAGTTAGTTTTTTAGAGTTCTACCACAGACTTTCATTTTTCTCTACTGCTCTTCTCAATGTTATACTCGTGAGCTTGAAATTTTGTGTGCCCATCTAGACATCCCCTCCTGCGCTAAAGTTAGAGAGACCATTACTGTTGCGGAATTGAATGTCATGTTATCACTACAAAACGGTAAATCCCCAAGACCAGATGGTTATCCACTGTACGTATGTACAATGAATCGTTTGAATCTGGCCACCTCCCGCAAACGCTCAACCCAGCTAGAAGGCTGGAGGCCTGTGATACGGGGGGGCCAAGGAAGCAGGGGAGGAGTTTGTAGGAGTTGAATGAAATGTATGTGTGTGTAAAACGTTTGCCAGGGATGATGTTACTCCTCCTTGTCTGGATGGAACCAGTCGTGGTCCCCCAACTTTCTGGCGCTAAAGCGGGCTTCCGTCGCAAACGCAGCACTGTACAAGAAATTGTGAAGCTTTCAAATGATTTTAAAGTCAGCTTTGAAAAAGGATGCAAGGATAGCCTCATCCTGACCTGACCGCAGCCTATCGCACAGTGTAGCACCAGGGCCTGCTTCTGAAACTCCTTCATCCCTGATCGCAACCTAGAGCGATTCATTGCCAACATTCTCGCCAATCGCAGTTTCATAATGAGGAGACGCGATGGACAGTCCAGCCGCCCAAGATGCCTAAGAAACGGAGCTCCCCAAGGTTAAGTACTGGCCCATACGTTATTTAACATTTATATTAGTGACCTGCCATGCACAACATCATGCAGTATGGATATGACCTTGCTCTTCTGTACTCTGACTGATGTTGTCGAAAGTAGAAGACGTGCTCATGGCAGAGATAGCACTGATAGTGGCCTATCTCAAGACCTGGAAACTGAAGCTGAGCATGGCAAAAACACCACTACAGCTTTCCACCTCAACAACAAGGAAGCTTTGCGCCAGCTTGGTCAACTGCCCTACAACCCCACTCCAACATACTTTGGGGTAAAACTAGATAGGCAACTGACCTTCAGGCAACACCTTGAATCTCTAACTGCCAAAGTGTTATCTAGAAACAACCTCCTTTGTCGTTTGGCAGGCTCATCCTGGGGAGTCAATATGTCCGCCCTTTGCACTGATGCTCTGGCCCTAGTCGACAGTGCCGCAGAATATGCTGCTCCAGCATGGTGCCGAAGTGTACATGCCAAAAAGCTGGAAACATCACTCAACACCTTGAGAATCATCACTGGCTGTCTATGACCCACCCCATCTGAGTTCCTCTCTTTCTGCTACTTTTTGCAGAGAAGACCACTCACAGAGACTGGTGACCAAGACCTTGCTGGATGTGAACCATCCTCCACACAACCTTGTTCAGAACTCTCAACTTGACTGCCTACGCCTGTCTTCTCGCCAATTTTTCTCCCGCTACGAAGCAACTCTATGAAGCGGCTCCAATTTCAACATCTTTGACAGATGGAGAGCTTGCTGACAGGAGACACCACAAGGCACTCAATTCACAGTATTCCCCAAACACATCTTTGCCACTAGGTGCAAATTTGCCTTGCAAAGAATGGGCGACTCTAAAACCGGCTGTAAAATTGGAAATGGACATTTCAACTCCAACATATACCGCTGGGGGCTGTGTACCCATCAGAAGCCTGCATATGTGGCCCCACTGAGCAGACTGCACATCCCATACTACATGAGTGCCCCACCCTACACCCACCTGAGGATACACTCCTGACCTGCTCAACACAAATTCTGACACAATTAAATATCTGCAACGCCTGAACCAAACCACATAGCTGCCCCATACGCAAAAAGAAGGCAGAGACACTGTGCGAAAACCGAGACATATTTTTGCAAATATGACAAATTTGGCTGAAACCGAATCCTACAAAGACTGGGCTGTACTAAGATAAATGTATTACCAAATTCTGGGAGGCCACACTCACAGAGTTTTAGTGCGGAATGGTATGAAGGTTTGTACTGCTTGAGTAAAGAATACTTGCTCATAACAGTGTAGCACCAGAACTGAGAGAAACTTACCTTCATCCATTTAATTTTTTTTTTTTTTTACAATGGCTTGACGGCAGAAATTCCCTATTGAAATAAACTGGGAATAAAATATATAATGTGGATCTGTTTACTATGTCACAATACCTTTATATTTAATGTTAATTGAGCAATGGTATTTAGTGTTCGATAACACATTTATACAACAATTAAACAAAAACAATTACTGGGGTGAGATTGCCTTACCAGCAATTGTTAGAGATACTACCTCAGTAGAAGCATCTGAGTCCCACCTGAAAACCTAAAATACATTCTCTAGCTTTTGACTAAACCTCTCTTTCGGCCAGTTGATCTGCCCTTTTTCTTTTTTGCTCTGTCTGCTCTCCTGCATAGAGAGGATACCATGTGGCCATGGATCATTTCTGGAGAGGTACTCATCTGGAAGAGGCGCTATCTGTTCCGAGTCGTGACCCAGGGTGAATCAGTGGTGGCGTCTCTGTGTTGTCGACTTGTCTACATGGAAGAAGATACCCTTGCAACCCTGTGCTGGCTTCCTGATGGCCTGTACTCTCAAATTATCTTGAATGTAACAATTCAATAACTGTACCCACTCAGCATCCATTGCAGTCGGTCAACCTGGAGGGTGAGGTTTCTTCTTTTTCCCCATCTTGGGCATTTTGAGTTTTTTCTTGCCTTGATGTGGGTTCAGATCAGGGAATGTCGTGATTTGTGAAACCCTCACTTATGATTTACCGCTATACAAATTAAATATTGATTGATTGATTTTTCGCAACCACTATCAACCATAATTTCTTAGACGCCACTTTGATGACATTATTTTAAAAATACAGTTTGTTGACAAGCTGAATAGGGTCAATTGTTTACCTAAAAAGATGCCTTCTGAGTTGTTTCTGTCAACCTTACAGAAAATTATTGCGAATTTCTAAAAAAAAATTTACAACTATTTTTGGTGTTAAAGACAACATTTTAATATATTGTTTTGAGTTAAACATTTTCCAGTTACTATTTTTGTTTGGTTATGCTAGTAGTGCTTGGGATGATGATGATGAGGAAACAGTGATGAACTAATTTTATAGCTACTTGTACATATGATTTGAAAAAGATTATTTTAGTTAAGGATCAAGATGTTTATACAGTACACGCAAACCAATAGGGCAAGTTTGAACTACATGGTTATGGTTTCTTCACAGCCTTACCAAACTTCTACTAAATAAGAAGGTAACAAAAGGTAAAAGTAACTTTTAAGTTTCTAATATAGTAGGGTTTTTTTTAATTCCCCTTACGCTCTTACCAAGTAAAAGTAAAAAATGGTGTGTCGTACTGGAGAAAATAATAAATTAGTGTAGGTATAACCTGCTCATAAGATGCATTGACTACACCATCATCAATTGATCCACAGCTTGCACATGCCCTCACACCAAACTCTGCCCACAGTGTTATAGTCAGCAGAGTCTGCCTGTCATTCATTATTGTTGAGGAAGCCTGAACATTAATACTGAAAAAGGAGCTATTGCTTATTTATATTCTGTCCTGGGTCTGACAGTAAAATCCAATTTTTCAGCCATTGATTTTCACTTGTTGTGATATGTTGCATTTTCACTTGATTTGTTCGTGAAAAATGTAAAAACTTCTTGCTAGAGAGGCAAGTTGCACAAAGTAACCAAAAGACACTTACAGCTAAAGGTTTAGGTGTATTAAAATATGTGCAAACTTGATGCTACAAGCAAAGCTGATTTACTAAACTCATGCAGAGAAGACTGTGTCTCTGAAATGAGTAAAATAGAGTGCAATCCATTTAGTGTGTATGTCTTCATAAATATGCAGAGTACTGTACATACTGATTAAAGTTAAAGTTAAAGTACCAATGATTGTCACACACACACTAGGTGTGGCGAAATTATTCTCTGCAGGGAGGTGAGGGGAGCAGTGGATCATTTTTGGTGATTTAACCCCCAATTCCAACCCTTGATGCTGAGTGCCAAACAGGGAGGTAATGGCTCCCATTTTTATAGTCTTTGGTATGACTCGGCCAGGGTTTGAGCTCAAAACCTACCGATCTCAGGGCGGACACTCTAACCACTAGGCCACTGAGTAGGTGGCCTATCAATTATCATCTAATCAATGATTATCAGAACACCCACAATACTGGGAGGAGGAGATACAAATATATTAATTTAGCACTCGCAGTGTGATTTATCCAGGTTGAAACATGTGGAATGTACGTGCAAACTGGCACAGTTAGCACATCGCAGAGTTAGGTACCAGTAGGCTACCAGTGACTATATTGAGAGCCAGTTTAAAGTTTTCAGGTAAAATGACATTGGTTTTAGAGGGTGTTAACATGTCTATGGATATTCCCATTCATCCAGGTCATTTTAATCTCAGGGTATTCAATCGATCGCAACTGGACTGTTTGTGTCCAGTTGCGATCGATTGAATGCCTGAAATTAGAGGGTGTAAAGCAGGGGTGTCCAAACTTTTTGAATGGGGGGCCACATAAGCTTAAAAATTTGGCTGGGGGCCGAAAGTGGACTGCATGCAAAGTAACATAAATGTAACATATATATACAAACAGGTATATATATGCATATATATATATATATATATATATATATATATATATATATATATATATATATATATATATATATATATATATATATATATATATATATAAATTATATATATATATATATATAAATTATATATATATATATAGAAAGTACAAACAGGTATATATATGCATATATATATATATATATATATATATATATATATATATATATATATATATATATATATATATATATATATATATATATATATATATATATATATATATACCTGTTTGTACTTTCTATATATATATATATAATTTATATATATATATATATACAGTATATATATATATATATATATATATATATATATATATATATATATATATATATATATATATATATATATATATATATATATATACACACACATATATACAGTATATATATATATATATATATATACTGTGTGCGAAAAAATCGATTCAGAATCGATTCTCATTTTTTTTAAATCGATTTTTTAAAATGTATTTATTTATTTAACTTAATTAAAAAAATTTTTTTTTTTAATTAATCAATCCAACAAAACAATACACAGCAATATCATAACAATGCAATCCAATTCCAAAACCAAACCCGACCCAGCAACATTCAGAACTGCAATAAACTGTCATGTGTCAAGACTTGGTCCTGGGTGTTTGCTTTTCCGGAAGCCAACGGAAAGTTGGCTAGGGCGAGACGGGAATGTAAGTACATGATTGTTTATTACTATCAAAAAAAAAAGTACAAACGAAAAGCGCGCACGGTGGCGGAGAACAAACTATGAAACCAAAAGACTATAGCAAAAAAAAAGTACAAACGAAAAGCGCGCACAGTGGCGGAGAACAAACTATGAAACCAAAAGACTATAGCATTAATAAACAAAAACTTACTTGGCTTGGACTAAAAGTAGCAGCATGAAAGATGGACATGAAAACAAATGTCTGGAATGTGAAGAGCATAAATGTGGGATGTCGCCAGAAAGACAAACTGAAAACAATGAACTTAAATACTACAGACATGATTAGTGAAAACAGGTGCGTGACTCAAAACGTGAAACAGGTGCGTGACGTGACAGCTGAAAACTAATGGTTGCTATGGTGACAAAACAAACAAAAGTGCACAAAAAGTCCAAAAACAAAACCGAACATGACTAAAACAAAAC